>NW_027649914.1:82500-353799 GCF_965287045.1 Carcharhinus amblyrhynchos | reverse complement strand
GTGGGGGGAGGGGGGAGGAGTGTGGGGGGAGGGGGGAGGAGTGTGGCGGGGGAGGGGGGAGGGGGGAGGAGTGTGGCGGGGGAGGGGGGAGGAGTGGGGGGGAGGGGGGAGGAGTGTGGCGGAGGGGGGAGGAGTGTGGCGGGGGAGGGGGGAGGGGGAGGAGTGTGGCGGGGGAGGGGGAGGGGGGAGGAGTGTGGCGGGGGAGGGGGAGGAGTGGGGGGGAGGGGGAGGAGTGTGGGGGAGGGGGGAGGAGTGTGGCGGGGGAGGGGGGAGGGGGGAGGAGTGTGGCGGGGGAGGGGGGAGGAGTGGGGGGGAGGGGGGAGGGGGAGGAGTGTGGGGGTGAGGGGGGAGGAGTGGGGGAAGGAGTGTGGGGGGAGGGGAAGGAGTGGGGGGGAGGGGGAGGAGTGGGGGGGGAGGGGGGAGAGTTGGGGGGGAGGAGTGTGGGGGCCGAGGGGGGAGGAGTGGGGGGGAGGGGGAGGAGTGTGGGGGTGAGGGGGGAGGGGGGAGGAGTGTGGGGGTGAGGGGGGAGGAGTGTGGGGGGGAGGGGGGAGGAGTGTGGGGGGGGAGGGGGGAGGAGTGGGGGGGAGGGGGGAGGAGTGGGGGGGAGGGGGGAGGAGTGGGGGGGAGGAGTGGGGGGGAGGGGGGAAGAGTGTGGTGGGGAGTGGGGGGGAGGGGGGAGGAGTGGGGGAGGAGGAGTGTGGGGGGGTAGGGGAGGAGTGGGGGGGTCGGGGGAGGAGTGGGGGGAGTGGGGTGGAGTGGGGGGGACGGGGGAGGAGTGGGGGGGAGGGGGGAGGAGTGTGGGTAGGTGGGGGGAGGAGTGGGGGGAGGGGGGAGGAGTGGGGGGGGAGGAGTGGGGGGGGAGGAGTGTGGGGGGGAGGGGGGAGGAGTGGGATGGAGGAGTGTGGGGGGGAGGGGGGAGGAGTGGGGGGAGGAGTGTGGGGGGGAGTGTGGGGGAGGGGGGAGGAGTGGGGGGGAGGAGTGTGGGGGGGAGGGGGGAGGAGTGGGGGGAGGAGTGTGGGGGGGAGGGGGAGGATTGGGGGGAAGGTGTGTGGTGGGAGGGGGGAGGAGTGGGGAGGAGGAGTGTGGGGGGGAGGGGGGAGGAGTGGGGGGAGGAGTGTGGGGGGGAGGGGGGAGGAGTGGGGGGAGGAGTGTTGGGGGGGAGGGGGAGGAGTGTGGGGGGGAGGGGGGAGGAGTGTGGGGGGGAGGGGGGAGGGGAGGGGGGAGTTGTGGGGGGAGGGGGAGGAGTGGGGGGAGGAGTGTGGGGGGAGGGGGGAGGAGTGTGTGGGGGGGGAGGGGGAGGGGGGAGGTGTGGGGGGAGGGGTGTGGGGGGAGGGGTGTGGGGGGAGGGGTGTGGGGGGAGGGGGAGGAGTGTGGGGGGAGGGGGGAGGAGTGTGGGGGGGAGGGGGGAGGGGATGGGGGAGTTGTGGGGGGAGGGGGGAGGAGTGGGGGGAGGAGTGTGGGGGGGACGGGGGAGGGGGGAGGAGTGTGGGGGGGAGGGGGGAGGAGTGGGGGGGAGGGGGGAGGAGTGGGGGGAGGAGTGTGGGGGGAGGGGGGAGGAGTGTGGGGGGAGGTGGGAGGAGTGTGGCGGGGGAGGGGGGAGGGGGGGAGGGAGTGTGGCGGGGGAGGGGGTGGAGTGGGGGGGAGGGGGGAGGAGTGTGGGGGAGGGGGAGGCGTGTGGCGGGGGAGGGGGGAGGGGGGAGGAGTGTGGCGGGGAGGGGGGAGGGGGGAGGAGTGTGGCGGGGGAGGGGGAGGAGTGGGGGGGAGGGGGGAGGAGTGTGGGGGAGGGGGGAGGAGTGTGGCGGGGGAGGGGGGAGGGGGGAGGAGTGTGGCGGGGGTGGGGGGAGGGGGGAGGAGTGTGGCGGGGGAGGGGGAGGAGTGGGGGGGAGGGGGGAGGAGTGTGGGGGTGAGGGGGGAGGAGTGGGGGGAGGAGTGTGGGGGGAGGGGGAGGAGTGTGGCGGGGGAGGGGGGGAGGAGTGTGGGGGGGAGGGGGGAGGAGTGGGGGGGAGTGTGGGGGAGGGGGGAGGGGGGAGGAGTGGGGGGGAGGGGGGAGGAGTGGGGGGGAGGAGTGTGGGGGGGAGGGGGGAGGAGTGGGGGGAGGATTGTGTGGGGGAGGAGTGTGGGGGGGAGGGGGGAGGAGTGGGGGGGAGGAGTGTGGGGGGTAGGGGGGAGGAGTGGGGGGGGAGTGTGGGGGGGCGGGGGAGGAGTGTGGGGAGGAGTGTGGGGGGGGAGGAGGGAGGGGAGGGGGGAGGAGTGGGGGGAGGGGGTGGAGTGGGGGGGGGAGGGTGGAGGATGTGTGGGGGGGAGGGGGGAGGAGTTGGCGGGAGGAGTGTTGGGGTAAGGGGGGAGGAGTGGGGGGGGAGGGGGAGGAGTGGGGGGAGGGGGGAGGAGTTGGGTGGAGGGGTGAGGGGGGAGGAGTGTGGGGGGGAGGGGGAGGAGTGGGGGGGAGGGTGGAGGAGTGGGGGGGAGGGGGAGCTGTGTTAGACTTTGGGGGGGGACTCTCTGATGGGCTGAATGGCCTCTTTCTGCCCCGCCCGGGGGCCCGGCTCCCAGTCCCGGTTTGCGGCGATAATGGACAGGAACCATGGTTGCGAGGAGATCCCAGAGCCTGGTGGGGGGAGGGGTGGGTGGTGGGTGGGGAGGGAGGGGGGTGGTGGGGGAGGGGAGTGGTGGGGTGGATGGTGGGGGGGGGGGGTTGGGGGATTGGAGGAGAGGGTGGGGGGGGGTTGGGGGGAGGGTGCGGTGGGTGGGGAGAGGGGGGTGTGGGTGAGGGGAGGGTGGGGGGAGGGTGGGGGTAGGGGGTGTGGTGTTGGGGGGAGGGGGGATGGGTGGGTTACAGTTAGGAAGGGGAGAAAGACGAGGAGTAATGTTCCAAAGGCCACCCCAGGGGGAGTCTCTCAAGATAGCGGGGGTAAGGCACCAACTGAGGTGGAAAGGGCACGAGGGGAAGAGGAAAATGCCTCCGAGGGAAGGAAGGGGGCTGGATGTGAGATAGTGGTGGGGGACGGGAGGGTTAGAGGAATTGATAGGCGGTTCTGTGGGCAAAAGCGGGACTCCAGGATGGTGGTCTGCCTCCCTGGAACAGGGGTACAGGGTGTGTTGGAGAGGGTAGAGGGAATTTGGAAGGGCCAAGAGGCGGATGTAATTATACATCTAGGAGAGAGGGACAGAGGAAGGAAGAGTAGGGGGGATATACGTAGGCAGTTCAGGGAGTTGGGAGCCAGGCTGAAGTGTAGGGCCTCCAGGGTGGCGATCTCTGGGGCTGCTGCCAGTGCCCAGCAATAGCAGGGATAAAAATAATGAGATAATGTGTGGCTGAGGGATTGGTGCAGGACAGAGGGGTTTAGTTTGTTAACCATTGGGAAGATTTTGCAAAGGAAGGGCACTTGTATAAGAGGGATAGGGAACACTTAAATGGGAAGGGGACACATATTTTAGCTGGGAGGTTGGCTGGAGTGTTTAGGCAGGGTTTAAACTAGTATGGAGGTGGGGTGGGGAGGAGAGAGACAGCTCAGGCACTGGGAGTGGGAGTGAGTTGGAGGTCAGGGGAAGTCTAAATGGGTGGATTGGAAGGTGCCTAGAGCTGGGAGTTTGGACAGGGAGGAATTCGTAAGATGTGTATTGGAAGGGTCCTTGGAGCAGTATGTAGACAGCCCGACTAGAGAGGGGGCGATACTGGATTTAGTTCTGGGAAATGAGCCGGGTCAGGTGGTTGAGGTTGCAGTAGGTGAACATGTGGCTAACAGTGACCACAACTCAGTCTACTTTAGGATACGAATGGAAAAAGATGAGAGCTGTCCTAAGGGGAGGGTGCTAATTGGGGGAAGGCTAGATACAGCCGGATTAGGCAGGAGCTTAGGGATACAGACTGGGATAGGCTGTTGGAAGGCAAGACCACGTTAGGCATGTGGGAGTCTTTCAATGGAAAACTGCAAAGGGTGCAGGAAAGGCATGTGCCGGTTAGGAGAAAGGATAGGAAAGGTAGGATTAGGGAACCGTGGATTACTAGGGATATTGAGGAATTGGTCAGGAAGAAACGAGAGGCATATGTCAGGTCTAAGCAGCTGGGAACGGAGAGAGCGTTGGAGGAATACAGAGAGAGTAGGAGGGATCTCAAACAGGGAGTTAGGAGAGCAAAGAGGGGGCATGAGATGGCTTTGGCAGGTAGGGTTAAGGAGAATCCAAAGGCGTTTTACTCCTATCTTAAGAACAAAAGGGCGGCTAGGGGTAAAATCGGTCCCCTCAGGGACAGACGTGGGGAATTGTGCTTAGAGGCAGAGGGAATGGGGAGATCCTGAATGAACACTTTGCGTCAGTATTCACAAAGGAGAGGGACTTGTTGTCTGGAAGTGTCTCTGAGGGAGTTGTTGACCCATTGGAGAAAATATCCATTACGAGGGAGGAAGTGTTAGAGTTTTTAGGTAGCATTAAAACTGATAAATCTCCGGGGCCTGATGGTATTTATCCTAGACTGCTCAGGGAGATGAGATGAAATTGCTGGGCCTCTGACGGAAATCTTTGTCTCTTCTTTGTACACAGGTGAGATCCCTGAGGACTGGAGGAAAGTGAATGTGGTACTGTTGTTTATAAAGGGTAGCAGGGATAACCCGGGTAACTATAGGCCGGTGAGCTTGACGTCAGTGGTAGTGAAGTTGTCAGAGAGGATTCTCAGATAGGTTGTATGCACATTTAGAACATGTCAATCTGATTAGTGACAGGCAACGTGGCTTTGCAAAGGGGAGGTTTGCCTTACAAATCTGGTGGAATTTTTTGAGGAAGTGACAAAAACGGTTGATGAAGGAAGAGCTGTGGATGTCGTCTATATGGATTTCAGTAAGGCGTTTGACAAAGTCCCTCATGGTAGGTTGGTGAAAAAGGTTAAGGCTCATGGACAGATGGCCAGATGGGTTGAGAACTGGCTTGGTCACAGGAGAGAGAGGGTAGCAGTGGGAGGATCTTTTTCTAGCTGGAGGTCTGTGACTAGTGGTGTTCACACAGTAAAAAGTCTGACAACACCAGGTTTTAGTCCAACCTATTTATTTGATAATATTCTCACTAGCTTTCGAGGGGACAGCCTCTCCATTCACCTGACGAAGAGGCTGTCCCCTCGAAAGCTAGTGAGAATATTATCAAATAAATAGGTTGGACTAAAACCTGGTGTTGTCAGACTTTTTACTGTGTTTACGCCAGTCCAACGCCGGCATACCCACATCATGACTAGTGGTGTTCCGCAGGGCTCAGTACTGGGACATCTGCTATTTGTGATATATATAAATGATTTGGAAGAGGGAGTAACTGGTGTGATCAGCAAGTCCGCAGATGACACGGAGACGACTGGACTTGCTGATAGTGAGGAGCAGTGTCGGACAATACAGCGGGATATAGATAGGCTGGTAAATTGGGTGGAGAAATGGCAGATGGAATTTAATCCAGATAAATGTGAGGTGATGCATTTTGGAAGAAATAATGTAGGAGGGAGTTATACAATAAATGGTAGGGCTATTAAGAGTATAGAAACACAGAGGGACCTAGGTGTGCAAGTTCACAAGTCCTTGAAGGTGGAGAAGGTGGTGAAGAAGGCCTATGGTATACGTGCCTTTATAGGAAGGGATATAGAGTATAAAAGCTGGAGTCTAACACGACAGCTCAGTGACTATCACTGTTTGCTGTACTGTTACAGGGGCCCGGGTCAGATCTCCGGCTTGGCTCGGTGTCTGTGGGAGTTTGCACATTCTCCCCGTGCTTGTGTGGGTTTTCTCCCGGTGCTCCGGTTTCCTCCCACATCCCAAAAATGTGCTTTTTAGGCTGATTGGTGTCAATAAATTGTCCCTGAATTGGATCTCCCTTAATCTGGCACACCTACAATTCCCTAAATTTGCACCCCCCTTATTGTGGAGTTCCACTAGAGGTAGACAAAATCGTCAACAATCGACGAAAGACTTGAATAAGGCACTCACTGAATGTTAAAATGGGTGGCGTGGGCTTGTAGGGCCGAAGGGCCTGTTTCCCGTGCTGTGCTGTTCTTTGTTTTTTGGTGTGGGGTGGGGGGGTCATGCTGAACTGCACCTTAGTCTCCAAAGATGTGTAGATTAGGTGGATTAGCCACGCTAAATTACCCCTTAATGTCCAAATATGTATTGGTTAGGTTGATTGGACATGATAAACTTCTCCTTAGTGTTTAAAAATATGCAGGGTAGGTTCATTGGCCGTGCTAAATTTCAGCTGATTGCCCAGAGATGTGTGGGTTAGGTTAATTGGCTACACCAAATTGCCCTTTATTATCAGTTGATTAAAAATGTAAATAGGTGGGGGTTCGGGACTGTGTGGGCTTGCTGTGGGTGCAGAGTCAATAGGCCAAATGGCCTTCTGCACTGTAGTGATCATATTCTGTGAATCTATTGTCATTTATAGCCATGACAGTACGTGGAACCCAATGCAAAATTGAAAAGTAATGACACAGATGTAATTGAAATGAGAGGGGAGTTCTTTTATTTGTCCATATGTTTCATTTGTACAAAGGAACAAGTTAACAGGAGCCTTAACTCTTCTCTGAATTTGCGTTGCAAAACTGCATAAATGCAGGTGTTGGTGCAACAGCCCAAGAGCTGAAGCATGAAGCCCAACTCACGGATGTAAACATGTAAATACACCACCTCATAGCCCAGGTAACCCATCCGCCAATAAATATTATATACCATGTAGACCGCCCACAGCAGAATGAAGTTCCCTGAGATAGCATACAAGGCAATCATGGACTTCCTGCGACTCTCCATCTCTGGATCACTGGGACTCTCACCAGTGATATGGCACCGGAGTTTCTTACGGGCTCGGTTAGTCAGAAAAATGTACCTGACAGTTAAGGCATTGAACAACAAGATCAAGACAAATGGAATACATGGCGTTAAAATGTAATGAAAAAATTCGATGGCACCCCACACTTCTGACTCGGCAATGATTTGTGATACAGCACAGAACCAGGACTGGTTAATGAGCCAGTATTTATTTGTATACATAAAACACCAGCAAATATTTTTTAGAGAAAAGAACACAGCTATTGTCGATAAAACCACAAGTGCAGTTTTCTCCGAGCAGTATTTGGCTTTCAGCTTCTGACAGCAAATGGTGACATATCGATCAAATGTGAAGCTAACTGTGAACCACACGGAACAGTCAGTAACAGCGTAAAGTAGTGCGGCGTGGATATTGCACACCGGCACCATTCTCATGAAATTGAATTCCTGACGGTAAACAGCGGGAATGTGCCTCCATATCAGATCGACAATGATGACCAGGAGATCAGCTGTTGCCATGGCTACCAGGTATCTGGTGGCACATTTGGACAAACCACACTTCCCCCGAGACAGGATCAGAATCACCACCATGTTAACTGTAAGGGAGTAAAGAGGTTGGGGCAGATTAAGAGAAAAGGCATCCATTCATGGAGTTATTAGTAACTTAATCTCATCGCTCTGATAAAAGGTAATCCAGACTCAGAACATTGGCTCTATTCTCTCTCCACAGATGCTGTCAGACAGAGAAAAAGCAAAGAACAACATAATACAGAAATAGGTCCTTCAGCCCACCAATCGTGATGCCTCTCTAAACTAAAACTGTATGCACTAACAGACTCTGTATCCTTCCGTTCCCATCCAATCCATGTATTTGCTGAGAATATCCTTTATTGCCACTATCACTCCTGCTCCCACCCAGGCATTCCAGTTCCAGACATTCACCATCCTCTGCAAAACAAAAACTTACCTCGCACATCTCCTCTACACTTTTCCCCATGCACCTTAAACCGATGTCCCCTTGTATTTCTCTTTTCTACCCCAGGAAAGAGCTTCTAACTATCCACACTGTCCGTGCCACTCATAATCTTATAAACCTCTATCAGGTCACCTGGAGTTTCCAGCAGTTTCTGTTTTTATTTCAGATTCCAGCATCTGCAGTATTTTGCTTTCAATCTTATCGCTGTTGTTTCACCAATGTCAGTTCGGGAATCAAGAAAAAGAAAGATCTGGAATTAAAAATCCACTGTGGCCATAAAACCATTCTCGATGGTCAGAAAAACCCATCTGGTCCCTTAAGGGAAGGAAATCTGCCGTCCTTACCTGGTCTGGCTCTGGAACCACAGCAATGTGGTTGACTCTCAGCTGCCCTCAAATAACTAGGGACGGGCAATAAATGCTGGCCATGAATGAATAAAAAACATCATGAAATCTAATTGGTTTTGGCAAGGATAGATTTTTAATGATACTTGCAAGATGGGATAATAATTGAGTCTGCTCTGAATAAAACCTGAGAATAGATCAGAGAATTACTACAATGCAGAAGGAGACCATTTGGCTAATTGAGCCTGAATCAAACACAGTTACACCCAGCCCCTTAACTACACGTATTTACCCTGCTAGTCCCACTGACACTAAGGGGCAATTTAGCATAGCCAATCAGCCAAACCTGCCAAATCTTTGGCGTGTGGAAGAAGACACATGCAGACAAGGGGAGAACATGCAGAATTCACACAGGCAGTGACCCAAGGCCAGAAATGAACCCAAAGTCTATGGCACTGTAGAGCAAATGGGTGGATTGGACATGCTAAATTGCCCTTTAGTGTCCAAAGATGTGTAGATTAGGTGGATTGGTCATGTTAAATTGCCCTTTAGTGTCCAAAGATGTGTAGGTTAGGTGCATTGGCCATGTTAAATTGACCATTATTGTCCAAGAAGTGCAGATTAGGGAGTTTGGCCATGCTAAGTGCCTGATAACTATACAAAATGTGCAAGGGGTGGATTTGCCATGATAAATTGGCCCTTAGATTCCAAAGATGTGTAGGTTAGGAGCATTGGTTGTGCAAAATTGTCCCTTAGTTTCCAAAGAGTGCATGTTAGGTGGATTGGTTGTGCTAAATTGGCCCTTAGTGTTTAAAGATTTGCAGGTTAGGTGGATTGGCCATGTGACATTTCCCCATAGGGTCCAAGGAAATGCTGGTTAGGCGGATTATCCATGCTAAATTGCCCCTTAATGTCCAAAGATGCGTTGGTTATCTGAATCTGGTTAAAAAATGTATTCAGCATTAACAGGAGCTAAAGAAAAGCTATAAAATCATTTTATTGCTGATTGTAAAGCAGACTGGGAATGTATTCATTCACTGCTCTCTCTGATAGATCTTGTAAATCTAACCAGCTCAGTCCACCATCCCCATCTCTTCTCACACTGTTATCCTCTTTAAATCATTAGTCAAATCGGTTCTCAACCTCACTGTTTCAATACTTTTAATTAGCCTTGGATGCTATTTGCTTGCTGCATAAAGCAGAAAATTGTCATTTCCCCTTTGGAATTTTAGTCAATGTCATTAATCTGATGGCAGGATGTCACAGTGGTTATCACTGCTCCCTCACAGCACTGGGGAGCCAGGTTTGATTCCCGGCTCGGGTCACTGTCTGCGTGGAGGCTCCACATTCTCCACCGTGTCTGTATGGGATCCCTCCCGGTGCTTCAGTTTCCTCCTAAAGTCTGAATGACGTGCTGCTTAGATGCAATGGCCATGTCAAACTCTCCCTCAGTCTACCCAAACAGGCGCCAGAGTGAGGCGACTAGGGGATTTTCACAGTAACTTCATTGCACTGTTAATGTAAGCCAACTTGTTAATAGAAACATAGAAATCCTACAGTACAGAAAGAGGCCATTTGGCCCATCCAGTCTGTACCGACCACAATCCCACCCAGGCCCTACCACAATATCCGTACATATTTACCCATTAATCCCTCTAACCGAGACATTTTTCAGACACTACAGGCAATTTTTTTTTAGCACGGCCAATCAAACTAACCCACACATTTTTGAACGGTGGGAGGAAACCGGAGCATCGGGAGGAAACCCACGCAGACACAAGGAGAATGTGCAAACTCCACACAGACAGTGACCTGAGCTGGGTATCAAACCCAGGTCCCAGGAGCTGTGAAGCAGCAGTGCTAACACACTGTGCCACCATGCCATCCTTTGTGACACTATTAAATAAACTTTTGGCATTATTAAATAAACATAAGAACATAAGAAATAGGAGCAGGAGTTGGCCATCTAGCTCTTCGAGCCTGCCCCGCCATTCAATAAGATCATGGCTGATCTGAAGTGGATCAGTTCCACTTTCCCGCTTTCTCCCCATAACCCTTAATTCCCCTGTCTATCAGAAACCCATCTACCCGTGACTTAAATGTATTTAGCGAGGTAGCCTCCACCACTTCAACGGGCAGAGATTTCCAGAGATTCACCACCCTTTGAGTGAAGAAGTTCCTCCTCAACTCCGATCTAAACTGCACCCCCCCCCCCTTATCTTGAGGCTGTGTCCTCTAGTCCTGCGATCCTTTCTGAGTGGGAAGAATCTCTCTACCTCTACCCTATCCATCCCCTTCATTATCTTATACGTCTCTGTAAGATCCACCTCAACCTTCTAAACTCCAATGAGTACAGACCCAGTCTATTTAGTATCTCTTCATAGTCCAACCCCCTCATCTCCGGTATCAGCCTAGTGAACCTCCTCTGCACTCCCTCCAAGGCCAAAATAGCCTTGCGCAAGTGCGGCGACCAAAACTGCACACAGTACTCCAGTTGCGGCCTCACCTGTACCCTGTACAGTTGCAGCAAGACCTCCCTACTTTTATATTCTATCCCCCTCGCTATAAAGGCCAGCATCCCATTCGCCTTCCTGATCACCTGCTGCACCTGCAGACTGGGTTTTTGTGACTCATGCACAAGGACCCCCAGGTCCCTCTGCACCGTAGCATGCTGCAGCTTTTCGCCCTTTAAATAGTAATCCCTCCTACTATTATTTCTGCCAAAGTGGATAACCTCACACTTGCTAACATTGTACTCCATCTGCCAGGCCCTCGCCCACTCGCCCAGCCTATCCAGATCCCTCTGCAGACTTTCCACACCCTCCGCGCAATTTGCTTTTCCACTTATCTTCGTGTCATCAGCAAATTTCGACACCCTACACTCAGCCCCCTCCTCCAGATCATCTATATAAATGGTAAATAGCTGAGGTCCCAGCACCGACCCCTGGGGCACTCCACTAGTCACCAACCGCCAATCCGAATAACACCCATTGACACCCATTCTCTGCCTCCTGTTAGACAACCAATCGTCTATCCACGCTAACACCTTACCCCCAACTCTGTGCACCCTAACCTTCTGTAACAACCTTTTATGAGGCACCTTATCAAACGCCTTTTGAAAATCTAAAAACACTACATTAAACTGATGATAGAACATAGAACATTACAGCACAAACAGGCCCTTCGGCCCACAAGTTGCGCTGATCATATCCATACCTACCAGGCCATAGAATTATCTATAACTCCCAATCCCATTAAATCCCATATACTGATCAAATTCAGTTTATGGGCAATAAACTTGAGTATCACACTCGTGTTCTCAAGTTAATCCAAGGTACTTACAGAGGCATGAGGACAGTTTGGCTCTAGTTGGCTGGACAGAAAGACTAAAATGTAGGACAATTGATGAACAGGCACCGGTATTTGAGATATCCAATTACTCCCAAATAAAAAAAATCAGCATAAAATATAAAACTAGATAGTAAAAAAAACTCTGTCTATAAGGAAGAGAATATCTGAAGTCAATGATGGTCTTTATGATGACATGTATGAAATCCGTGACACCCCTTCCCAAATGTAACAGAAAAGGACGGAGATTAAATGCAGGAAACAATTTGCTGGTTAGCCTGACGTCTATGCTTGAATCCATCATCAAATACATAGTAACAGGAAATTTATAAATAAATCAGAATATAGGAGCAGCACGGTGATTAGTACTTCTGCCTCACAGCACCAGGGAACCAGCTTCAATTCCCAGCTTGACTCACTATCTGTGTGGTGTCAGCACATTCTCCCCATGTCTATGTGGGTTTCCGCCCATGTTCCGGTTTCCTCCCACACTCCAAGGATGTGCAGGTTAAGTGATTTGGCCATGTTAAATTGTCCCTTAGTGTCCCAAGATGTGTAAATTAGTGGGATTAGAGGGGAAAATAAGGGATTGGGCCAGGCTGTGATGCTCCATCGGTGCTAACCTCAATGGGCTGAATCCTTCTGCACTGTCGAGATTCTATTCAGGTCGATTCAGTATGCAAAGGCACGCTGGTTGTGTGGATTGACCGTGCTAAATCATCACTCAGTGTCCCACAATGTGCAGGTTAGGTAGATTGGCCATGCTAAATTGTCTCTCAGTGCTCTATGGCGTGTGGTTTAGGTGAATTGGCCATGCTAAATCATCCCTTAGCGTCCAAACATGTATGAATTAGGTGGATTGTTCAAGCTACATTGCCCTTTAGTGTCGGGGGGGGGGATTAGCAGGGTAAATGCATGGCGCGACAGCGATAGGGCCTGGGAGGGAATGCTGCTGGTGCAGACTCGATGGGCCAAATGGCCTCCTTCTGCACTGTAGGGATTCTATGATTTGGGTTTCCTAAAGGCATTTGATAATCAATGCAATCCACCCAACGCTCATCTCTCTGAGGGTCCTCAACCTGCTGAATTCTCTCTCCCAGCAATCATTTAAATCTACCTCTTTGGATAATTTCATATTTATTGTGGCATTATATTCTTCTGAAATCATAAAATGACAAATATAGACACCATACTCCAATAATGCACCAAAAGTTTATTTAATAGTGTCACAAAGGATGGCATGGTGGCACAGTGGGTTAGCACTGCTGCTTCACAGCTCCTGGGACCTGGGTTTGATACCCAGCTCAGGTCACTGTCTGTGTGGAGTTTGCACATTCTCCTTGTGTCTGCGTGGGTTTCCTCCCGATGCTCCGGTTTCCTCCCACCGTTCAAAAATGTGTGGGTTAGTTTGATTGGCCGTGCTAAAAAAAAATTGCCTGTAGTGTCCGAAAAATGTCTCGGTTAGAGGGATTAATGGGTAAATATGTACGGATATTGTGGTAGGGCCTGGGTGGGATTGTGGTCGGTACAGACTGGATGGGCCAAATGGCCTCTTTCTGTACTGTTCTGTTTCCTCCCACTGTGTGAGAGAATGCTGGTTTGGTGAATTGGCCGTGCTGAATTCAGCATGCATTTACATACTAAATTCAATTGTATTTACCTACAACATTGTGTTTTTATTGTCATTGGTAAATTATGATCTGTGCTGAGAAGATGATTTTTTTAATCAAATAACTATTACTATGGTGCATTATTGGAGTATGGTGTCTATATTTGTCATTTTATGATTTGAGAAGAATATAATGCCACAATAAATATGAAAATATCCGAAGAGGTAGATTTAAATGATTGCTGGGAGAGAGAATTCAGCAGGTTGAGGACCCTCAGAGAGATGAGGGTTAGCTGGATTACATTGATTATTAACACGCTGGTTCGGTGCATTGGCCGTGCTGAATTTCCCCTCAATCTAAACAAACAGGTGTCAGAGTGTCGTGACTAGGGGATTTTCACAGTAACTTCATTGCAGTGTTAATGTAAGCCTAATTGTGACACAAATTAATAAATAAATTAATAAATAAGCTTAAATTTAAACTTAATGTGAACTGGCCCTCTAATTCCTCATAACACAGTAGCACAGAGTCCATTAGATATAAAAAATGTCAGGCACCTCATCTTTCTAATCTGATGTAATTCTAATAGAATGTGCAAACACACAATGTTGAACACACAGTGTCACTCAACAATGTTGATGATGTGAAAAGCAGTGAAGAAGGTTTCTTGGCAGGCTGAACACTGATCCTCCATGTTCATCCTCAACACCGGTGCCCCACAGGGCTGTGTCCTCAGTCCCAACCGCACTCCGAAACACCTTTGACTGTTTTGCCAAATCCACTCCCACCCCAACAACGCCAACTCCATTTTCAAGTCACTGATGACACCAGTGTAGTATCAAACAACGATGATACAGAGAATAGGAATGAGGTCGAGAATCTCGTGAACTGCTGAGATGTCAATAATCTCTCCCCCAGTGTCAACAAAATGAAGGAGATAGTCATCGAATTCAGGAAGGGTAGTGGAGGACTTGCCCCGATTACATCAATGGTGACAAAGTAGAAATGGTCAAGAGCTTCAGATCCCCAACAATCTGTCCTATCCCCCATGACAATACTATAGTTAACAAAACCCGCCAATCATTTATTTTCTTAGAAGATGAAGGAAATTTGGAATGTCAGTTACGAATCTCACCATCTTTTACAGATGCATCATAGAAAGCATTCATTCTTTCCAGTTGTATCATAGCTTGATATGGGCTCCTGCTCTGCCCAAGACCACAAGAAGCTACAAAAGGTTGTGAATGTAGCCCAACCCATCACGAAAATCAACCTCTCATCAGTTGACTCTGTCTACTCTTCCTGCTGCCTTGGGAAAGCAGCCAGCTTAACCCAGTACTCCACGTCACGCGCCCCCCCCCCCCCGCAGCCCACCCACCCCACATCTTCCATCGGGAAAAAAAGATACAGAAATCTGAGGTCATGTACCAACTGATTGAAGAATAGCTTCTTCCCTGCTGCCATCAGACTTTTGAACAGACCTACATTATGTTAAGTTGATGTGTCTCCACACCTTGGCTATGAGTGTAACACTACATTGTGCATTCTCTCCTTTCCTTCTGTATGAACAGTCTGCTTTTTCTTGATAGCACACAAGAAACAATACTTTTCACCGTGACAATAATAATTCAAATCAAATCAATCCCCTCTCATCCTTCTAAACTGAACTGATGGACTAACAGCAATGACAAGCTGAGAAATAATAACAATAACCATGCAATTGAAAAGATCCATTACAACACGAGTTACCAGGACTCACCAACTGTACCCAGCTCTGATACATTGAAATACGAGTTACAGAAATAACAGGGAAGAAGTGTCACTTACAAGGAACACCGAAAGCAGCCAGAAGAGGATAGTATATTTTCTGTATGTCCGTAAAAACAAACCGTATCTTCAGCCGCGTCAAGAAGTTCCGCACGGAGCTTGGGTTCTCTGTGGAAGTCACTGATCTGTGATACTCCAGCATTTTGCTTCGATCCTCAACCCACTTCCCATGAGGAAGCACTAAATCCACAGGCAGAGTCAGATGGAAGCTCCCAGATATATCAAACTGCAAACCCTCTGGTGATTCACTGAGGGTCCATGGGGGGTTGCTTTAATTCCAGCCACTGAACAAACTGTTACTGCAACACATCTTTATCGTGGAACAAAGCAGATTTATGGCTTGTTGTGTTTAAAGTCAGTTCAAACTGTTAAGAGTTTGGCAATCTATTCAAACGATTAATTCACGGAATCCCAACAGTACAGACAAGAAAAAAATATGGAAATGAACTGTGTCCTTGAACACAGTTGTAAAACAAGAGGAGGCTGTATTATTTACTGTATTATTTAGTGTTGTTTCTGGGATGCAGTGTGAAAATCTGGAATTCTACTCCCCAGTCCCTGAACCCTGACCCCGAGTACAGACCCCAGTCCCTGAACCCTGACCCCGAGTACAGACCCCAGTCCCTGAAACCTGACCCCGAGTACAGACCCCCGTTTGTTCCATTTGGAAAAATAATCTGTTTTTGTATATTTAATTTGGTGTATAATTGTAGGGGAATTAATTACAAAAATGTAAATAACAGAATTGATAAATGAGAGATGCAGCCTGTGAGCGTGATGTGTATCTGTGGTATTGGCAGCTGAGTTTCTGAGTGTTTGTCAGTGAGATTATACTCTTAGGGATCATTTCTATAGTGTTTTATTAGAGAAATGTGTTTCTAAAGTGTGTGGTCTCCCAAACCATGAGGAGGATTTCTAGTGTTCTCTTCTGAGCAGGAAGCTGGTACTGAGTGTTACTTTTAGTAACTGCTCAGTGTCATTGATGAGTGTTCCTTCTCTCTCTTGTAGAGAGGTGGAGGAAGGGAACACAGTCTGAGTGGATTGTCTGTAAAATTTTGTGGAAGTTGTTTTGTTGGGGGGTATTCAAAATGTGAACTCTGGTCTTCATTTTCAGTCTATCTGTGCCAGTGGGGGCTGCTGTGTGTGACACATACTGTTGGTGTCTTGGTGGCAGTGGGTTTACAGAATGGAAATCCTGGTTAACAGTGGGTGGATCAAACTGTGATCAGTGCTAACCACCGTGCCAACGTGCCACTATTGTGTTTGGGATCCATGGTTGAGTGGTTATGCGTGGTTAGAGTTTAGAAGAATGAGGGGAGATCTCATTGAGACGTATAAGATGATGAATGGGATGGATAGGATAGAGGTGGAGAGACTCTTCCCGCTCAAAAAAGACAGTAGGACTAGGGGGCACAGCCTCAAGATAAAGGGGAGGCGGTTTAGAACGGAGTTGAGGAGGAACTTCTTCACTCAAAGGGTGGTGAATCTCTGGAATTCTCTGCCCGTTGAAGTGGTGGAGGCTGCCTCGCTAAATATTTTTAAGAAGCGGGTTGATGGGTTCTTGATAAAAGAGGGGATTAAGGGTTATGGGGAGAGGGCGGGAAAGTGGAACTGAGCCACGACAGATCAGCCATGATCTTATTGAATGGCGGGGCAGGCTCGAAGGGCTAGATGGCCTACTCCTGCTCCTATTTCTTATGTTCTTATGTTCTTATGTTATGGTCGACAAGATTAAGGTGTACAAAAGTCTGAGGGAGGTAGATTGGGTGGGCAGGAATGTTCTATTAATGTTAATATATTAAATATATTTAATATTTAATTATTTAATATTTAAATTAAATAATATTAATATATTAAATATATTAAATAGTATTATACAGTGAAGAATATTGTTTCCTCTGTGTTATAGAGACAAAGCATACCGTTCATAGAGAGGAAAGGAGAGGTTACAGAATGTAGTGTTACAGTCACAACTAGCATGTAAAGATCAACTTAATATGAGGTAGGTCCATTGTGTGTGATAATAATATTTAATTATTTAATATTTAATATATTAACTGTAATGTTCTATGTTCTATGTTCTATGGAAGGAACTTTTCCCTTTAGTAAACAGGAGACATAGATTTAGGGTAAGTAGCCGGAAATGTAGAGAGGATTAGAGGAAATACATTTTCACTGTCCTAGTCCCTTCACACCAATGCGACGGTTAAGAAAGCCCCACCAATGCCTCTACTTTCTCAGGAGGCGAAGGAAATTTGCCATGTCCGCTGTGACTCTCACCAGCTTTTACAGGTGCACTGTAGAAAGCATCCTTTCTGGTTGTATCACAACTTGGTCTGGGCTCCTGCTCTGTCCAAGACCACAAGGAATTACAAAGAGTTGCGAATGTAGCTCAGTCCATTCTGCAAACCAGCCTCCCATCCATTAACTCTGTCTACACTTCCCACTGCTTCAGAAAAGCAGCCGGGATAATCAAGGACAACATACTTGTGGGCCGAAGGGCCTGTTTGTGCTGTAGTGTTCTATGTTCTATGTTCTATGTTCTATACACCCTGGACATTCTCTCTTCCACCTTATTCCATTGGGAAAAAGGTACAAAAGTCTGAAGTCACACACAATGGACCTACCTCATATTAAGTTGATCTTTCTTTACATGCTAGTTGTGACTGTAACACTACATTCTGTAACCTCTCCTTTCCTCTCTATGAACGGTATGCTTTGTCTCTATAACACGCAGGAAACAATATTCTTCACTGTATAATACTATTTAAGGACCCCATGACCCCGGACATTCTCTCTTCCATCTTCTGTCGGGAAAAAGATACAAAAGTTTGAGGTCACGTACCGACCGACTCAAGAACAGTTTCTTCCCTGCTGCTGTCAGACTTTTGAATGGACTTACCTAGCACTAAGTTGATCTTTCTCGACACCCTCGCTATAACTGTAACACTACATTCTGCACTCTCTGGTTTCCTTCTCTATGCTTTGTCTGTATAATGGATAAGAAACAATACTTTTCACTGTATACTAATCCATGTGACAACAATAAATCAAATCAAATCGGAACCTTCTACTCTTAAGAATTAAGATCAGTATTTGAAAGACCTCAGCATACAAGGTGTGGGAAAACACAATTAAAAGGGACACGTGTTTCAGAAGGAGCACAGGAACAATTCTTTCTGCACTGTAATATCTCATACACACAATTCCAAAATCAAATGTTTCCTTTTGTTAATTTTACAGATAAACCACTCAGACTGTGTTCCCTTCCTCCACCTCTCTACAAGAGAGAGAAGGAACACTCATCAATGACACTGAGCAGTTACTAAAAGTAACACTCAGTGCCAGCTTCCTGCTCAGAAGAGAACACTAGAAATCCTCCTCATGGATTGTGAGACCACACACTTTAGAAACACATTTCTCTAGGAAAACACTATAGAAATGATCCCTAAGAGTATAATCTCACTGACAAACACACAGAAACTCAGCTGCCAATACCACAGATACACATCACGCTCACAGGCTGCATCTCTCATTTATCGATTCTGTTATTTACATTTTTGCTAATTAATTCCTCTACAATTATACACCAAATTAAATATACAAAAACAGATTATTTTTCCAAATGGAACATTGAAACCATCAGATTTGTAAACTCTCATTTCCATAATATATTCAATCCACCATCAAAAGTTAAAATATGTGTCACTCACAACACACAGACTGTATCATTGTCTAACTCTTCATAAAACACAGCAACTAACTCCCTATCAGTGTGAATCAGACTGTAAACTTGGTGTTATATGTGACCCTGAAATGAGTTTCCAACCACATCTCTGGATCATCAGTAAGACAGCCTGTTCCCACCTCAGTAACATCTCTCATTGTTTTACAGAAATAGACTTTATTCCTCAAATATCTGAAAAGACATCACAAACATTCAAAAATGGGCATACATTGAGTGCAATAATATTCAGGTTTTCTGCACAGATCATGTTCCACTCTGAGTACTTCAAAACATTCAAAGCGACATAACAGACATTTCAAAATAGTCATTACAAAGAGTGTAACATCTCCCTCCTCAGTCCCTGCCTTAGTTTATCTGCCACAGAAACACTCTTTCATGCCTTTATCACCTCTTGGTTATATTCCAACACATTCCAGGTTAGCCTCCCACTTTTACTTCTCTGTATTTTTGTGATCAGAGACTCAGCTGCCAATGTCGTCACTCACACCAGTGGGAGGGAAACCTTGCTTCAGGAAAAAGGCAGACTTGGCTGGAACAGTAGTTAGCACTGCTGCCTCAACGCCAGGGACCCAGGTTCAATTCCAGTCTTGGGTGACTGTGTGGAGTTTGCACATTTCCCCAGTGTCTCCATGGGTTTTCTCCAGGGTGCTCCAGTAGGACAAAAGGAGGCCATTCAACCCATCAAGTCTGTACCAACTCTCTAGCAGACCCCACTCTAACCCCGCGCATTTACCAGGGATAATCATTCTAACCTACACATCTTTGGACACTACGGGACAATTTAGCATTGTTTATCCACCTAACCTACACATCTTTGGGACAGTAAGGGACAATTTACCATGGTCTATCGACCTAACCTACACATCTTTGGACACTAAGGGACAATTTGACATGGTCTATCCCCCTAACCTACACATCTTTGGGACACTAAGGGACAATTTACCATGGTCTATCCACCTAACTTGCACTGCAGATTGATTGGCAGCACCTGAGTGCTTGCCTTTGGAGAGAGAGAGAGAGAGAGAGCCATTGCTGTTGTACGGGGGTGAGGGGGGTGAGGCGGGGGTGGTTGTGTCTGGAGGATTCTCCCACACAATTCCCAGCTTCTCGTCAGAAGGTCTCAGCTGCCAATGTCTTCACTCACACCGGTACTCCGAATTGACAGGGGGCACTCCTAATTAACAGGGGGGCACTCCTAATTGACAGGGGGGCACTCCTAATTGACAGGGGGACACTCCTAATTGACAGGGGACACTCCTAATTGACAGGGGACACTCCTAATTGACAGGGGGCACTCCTAATTGACAGGGGGACACTCCTAATTGACAGGGGGACACTCCTAATTGACAGGGGACACTCCTAATTGACAGGGGGCACTCCTAATTGACAGGGGGACACTCCTAATTGACAGGGGGACACTCCTAATTGACAGGGGGACACACCTAATTGACAGGGGACACTCCTAATTGACAGAGGACACTCCTAATTGACAGGGGGACACTCCTAATTGACAGGGGGGGACACTCCTAATTGACAGGGGGACACTCCTAATTGACAGGGGGACACTCCTAATTGACAGGGGGCACTCCTAATTGACAGGGGGACACTCCTAATTGACAGGGGACACTCCTAATTGACAGGGGGCACTCCTAATTGACAGGGGGACACTCCTAATTGACAGGGGGACACTCCTAATTGACAGGGGGACACACCTAATTGACAGGGGACACTCCTAATTGACAGAGGACACTCCTAATTGACAGGGGGACACTCCTAATTGACAGGGGGGGACACTCCTAATTGACAGGGGGACACTCCTAATTGACAGGGGGGGACACTCCTAATTGACAGGGGGCCACTCCTAATTGATAGGGGGACACTCCTAATTGACAGGGGACACTCCTAATTGACAGGGGGACGCACCTAATTGACAGGGGACACTCCTAATTGACAGGAGGACACTCCTAATTGACAGGGGACACTCCTAATTGATAGGGGGACACTCCTAATTGACAGGGGACACTCCTAATTGACAGGGGGACACTCCTAATTGACAGGAGGACACTCCTAATTGACAGGGGGACACTCCTAATTGATAGGGGGACACTCCTAATTGACAGGGGACACTCCTAATTGACAGGGGGACACTCCTAATTGACAGGGGGACACTCCTAATTGACAGGGGAGACACTCCTAATTGACAGGGGACACTCCTAATTGACAGGGGACACTCCTAATTGATAGGGGGGACACTCCTAATTGACAGGGGGCACTCCTAATTGATAGGGGGGACACTCCTAATTGACAGGGGACACTCCTAATTGACAGAGGGACACTCCTAATTGACAGAGGGACACTCCTAACTGACAGAGGGACACTCCTAATTGACAGGGGGCACTCCTAATTGATAGGGGGGACACTCCTAATTGACAGGGGGACACTCCTAATTGACAGGGGGACACTCCTAATTGACAGGGGGACACTCCTAATTGACAGGGGGACTCTCCTAATTGACAGGGGGACACCCCTAATTGACAGGGGACACTCCTAATTGACAGGGGGACACTCCTAATTGACAGGGGGCACTCCTAATTGACAGGGGGCACTCCTAATTGACAGGGGGACACTCCTAATTGACAGGGGGACACTCCTAATTGACAGGGGGACATTCCTATTTGACAGGGGGACTCTCCTAATTGACAGGGGACATTCGTATTTGACAGGGGACACTCCTAATTGACAGGGGGACACTCCTAATTGACAGGAACACTCCTAATTGACAGGGGGACACTCCTAGTTGACAGGGGGACACTCCTAATTGACAGGGGGTACTCCTAATTGACAGGGGGACACTCCTAATTGACAGGGGACACTCCTAATTGACAGGGGGCACTCCTAATTGACAGGGGGCGCTCCTAATTGACAGGGGGACACTCCTAATTGACAGAGGGACACTCCTAATTGACAGAGGGACACTCCTAATTGACAGGGGGACACTCCTAATTGATAGGGGGGACACTCCTAATTGATAGGGGGACACTCCTAATTGACAGGGGGACACTCCTAATTGACAGGGGACACTCCTAATTGATAGGGGGACACTCCTAATTGATAGGGGGACACTCCTAATTGACAGAGGGACACTCCTAATTGACAGAGGGACACTCCTAACTGACAGAGGGACACTCCTAATTGACAGGGGGACACTCCTAATTGACAGGGGGACACTCCTAATTGACAGGGGACATTCCTATTTGACAGGGGGACACTCCTAATTGACAGGGGACTCTCCTAATTGACAGGGGGACACTCCTAATTGACAGGGGGACACTCCTAATTGACAGGGGACATTCCTAATTGACAGGGGACACTCCTAATTGACAGGGGACACTCCTAATTGACAGGGGACACTCCTAATTGACAGGGGGACACTCCTAATTGACAGGGGGACACTCCTAATTGACAGAGGGACACTCCTATTTGACAGGGGGACACTCCTAATTGACAGGGGACACTCCTAATTGACAGGGGGCACTCCTAATTGACAGGGGGACACTCCTAATTGACAGGGGGCACTCCTAATTGACAGGGGGACACTCCTAATTGACAGAGGGACATTCCTATTTGACAGGGGGACACTCCTAATTGACAGGGGACACTCCTAATTGACAGGGGGACACTCCTAATTGACAGAGGGACACTCCTAATTGACAGGGGGACACTCCTAATTGACAGGGGGACACTCCTAATTGACAGGGGGACACTCCTAATTGACAGGGGGACACTCCTAATTGACAGAGGGACACTCCTATTTGACAGGGGGACACTCCTAATTGACAGGGGACACTCCTAATTGACAGGGGGACACTCCTAATTGACAGGGGGCACTCCTAATTGACAGGGGGGACACTCCTAATTGACAGGTTGACTCTTAATTGACAGGGGGACACTCCTAATTGACAGGGGGTACTCCTAATTGACAGGGGGACACTCCTAATTGACAGGGGGGGACACTCCTAATTGACAGGGGGACACTCCTAATTGACAGGGGGACACTCCTAATTGATAGGGGGACACTCCTAATTGACAGGGGAGACACTCCTAATTGACAGGGGGGGACACTCCTAATTGATAGGGGGGACACTCCTAATTGACAGGGGAGACACTCCTAATTGACAGGGGGACACTCCTAATTGATAGGGGAGACACTCCTAATTGACAGGGGGAGACACTCCTAATTGACAGGGGGACACTCCTAATTGACAGGGGGACACTCCTAATTGATAGGGGGACACTCCTAATTGACAGGGGGACACTCCTAATTGACAGAGGGACACTCCTATTTGACAGGGGGACACTCCTAATTGACAGAGGGACACTCCTATTTGACAGGGGGACACTCCTAATTGACAGAGGGACACTCCTATTTGACAGGGGGACACTCCTAATTGACAGGGGACACTCCTAATTGACAGGGGGACACTCCTAATTGACAGGGGGCACTCCTAATTGACAGGGGGGACACTCCTAATTGACAGGTTGACTCTTAATTGACAGGGGACACTCCTAATTGACAGAGGGACACTCCTATTTGACAGGGGGACACTCCTAATTGACAGAGGGACACTCCTATTTGACAGGGGGACACTCCTAATTGACAGGGGACACTCCTAATTGACAGGGGGACACTCCTAATTGACAGGGGACACTCCTAATTGACAGGGGAGACACTCCTAATTGACAGGGGGGGACACTCCTAATTGACAGGGGGACACTCCTAATTGACAGGGGAGACACTCCTAATTGACAGGGGGGGACACTCCTAATTGACAGGGGGACACTCCTAATTGACAGGGGGACACTCCTAATTGATAGGGGGACACTCCTAATTGACAGGGGAGACACTCCTAATTGACAGGGGGGACACTCCTAATTGATAGGGGGGACACTCCTAATTGACAGGGGAGACACTCCTAATTGACAGGGGGACACTCCTAATTGATAGGGGAGACACTCCTAATTGACAGGGGGAGACACTCCTAATTGACAGGGGGACACTCCTAATTGACAGGGGGACACTCCTAATTGATAGGGGGACACTCCTAATTGACAGGGGAGACACTCCTAATTGACAGGGGGGGACACTCCTAATTGACAGGGGAGACACTCCTAATTGACAGGGGGGGACACTCCTAATTGACAGGGGGACACTCCTAATTGATAGGGGGACACTCCTAATTGACAGGGGGACACTCCTAATTGACAGGAAACAGGAGCTCCAAGAACACCCGGGGCAGTTGCCAATGAAATAAATAACAAAGACATGTAGATTTGCAATGGTTTATTTGAGATTTTTATGAGTAATGTATATTTTTGGAAAAAACAAATGGTTTGGGAAAGGCCTTTTAACGGGGGCAGACCGAGGGCCCGGGAACTGCAGATCACCCTCGACCTGTGTAACCGTGAGCCAATCTGAGCAATAACGGCACACAGTCATTTATTGAGGCGTGTATATAGTTATAAGTTTTGAAATGACTGTAGTTTGTATAGAAGTGTAAATAGTTTTAATTCTGCACTGTTTGCAATTGAAAGACATGTAGATTTGCAATGGTTTATTTGAGATTTTTATGAATATATTTTTGAAATAAAAACAAGAAGCTGTGTGTGGTGCTGCCCAAATGGGAGAGGGAATGGGATGGTGTGAATGTTGGGGACGGGAGAGGGAGTGGGATGGTGTGAATGTTGGGGACGGGAGAGGGAGTGGGATGGTGTGAATGTTGGGGACGGTAGAGGGAGTGGGATGGTGTGAATGTTGGGGACGGGAGAGGGAGTGGGATGGTGTGAATGTTGGGGACGGGAGAGGGAGTGGGATGGTGTGAATGTGGGGGACGGTAGAGGGAGTGGGATGGTGTGAATGTTGGGGAAGGGAGAGGGAGTGGGATGGTGTGAATGTTGGGGACGGTAGAGGGAGTGGGATGGTGTGAATGTTGGGGAAGGGAGAGGGAGTGGGATGGTCTGAATGTTGGGGAAGGTAGAGGGAGTGGGATGGTGTGAATGTTGGGGACGGTAGAGGGAGTGGGATGGTCTGAATGTTGGGGACGGTAGAGGGAGTGGGATGGTGTGAATGTTGGGGACGGTAGAGGGAGTGGGATGGTGTGCATGTTGGGGACGGTAGAGGGAGTGGGATGGTGTGAATGTTGGGGACGGGAGAGGGAGTGGGGTGGTCTGAATGTTGGGGAAGGTAGAGGGAGTGGGATGGTGTGAATGTTGGGGACAGGAGAGGGAGTGGGGTGGTATGAATGTTGGGGACGGGAGAGGGAGTGGGATGGTGTGAATGTTGGGGACGGTAGAGAGAGTGGGATGGTGTGAATGTTGCGGACGGTAGAGGGAGTGGGATGGTGTGAATGTTGGGGACGGGAGAGGGAGTGGGGTGGTCTGAATGTTGGGGACGGTAGAGGGAGTGGGATGGTGTGAATGTTGGGGACAGGAGAGGGAGTGGGGTGGTATGAATGTTGGGGACGGGAGAGGGAGTGGGATGGTGTGAATGTTGGGGACGGGAGAGGGAGTGGGATGGTGTGAATGTTGGGGACGGTAGAGAGAGTGGGATGGTGTGAATGTTGGGGACGGTAGAGGGAGTGGGACGGTGTGAATGTTGGGGACGGGAGAGGGAGTGGGACGGTGTGAATGTTGGGGACGGGAGAGGGAGTGGGACGGTGTGAATGTTGGGGACGGGAGAGGGAGTGGGACGGTGTGAATGTTGGGGACGGTAGAGGGAGTGGGACGGTGTGAATGTTGGGGACGGTAGAGGGAGTGGGATGGTGTGAATGTTGGGGACGGTAGAGGGAGTGGGATGGTGTGAATGTTGGGGACGGTAGAGGGAGTGGGATGGTGTGAATGTTGGGGACGGTAGAGGGAGTGGGATGGTGTGAATGTTGGGGACGGTAGAGGGAGTGGGATGGTGTGAATGTTGGGGACGGTAGAGGGAGTGGGATGGTGTGAATGTTGGGGACGGGAGAGGGAGTGGGATGGTGTGAATGTTGGGGACGGTACTCACCGCCCTTGCTGCCTGGGAGTGTCTCCAATGGAGGGCAATTCGCACCAAGTTTCACCCGGGGTGGGCGGGGCCAGGCTGACTGTCAATCATTCTGCTCGACCCAGTCACTATTGGCTGTTTTCATCTGACGGACAGCGGAATGCGCCAATGGAAAGGAAGGCGTGGTCTGTCCACGCCCACTCGGTGACGCAAGAAGCGGCTCATGCTCCTGTGGCGTGACCGTTAAACGGTTACTGCGCGCGACTGACGTCACTGCCCGCTCACGGAAACGTCACCGCACTTTCGCCAATAGCCAAGCGGGAAAACAGCAGCCGCGGCTTCGAGTGCGCCTGCGTGGACTCCGTGCCTCGCGCCCGCGGCCCACGCCCCTCTGCGCGCAGGCGCAGTGCCGCTTCCCGCTGTCTATCCGGGTATTTCCTGGTGGCGGGAAGGCGGTTTTTATGAATGAAACAGAGAGAATCTCCGCCCCCCGCCCCCCCCGGGATGGATTGGAACAACTCACAGCAATGGGCTCAGCAGGTTGGTGCCAGTCAATGTTAGTCTGATAAGCAGCAGCTAAACTTACTGCTGTCTGATGGCAGTGTGAGATTGTTCAATATCTTCACCTAAAGCCCATCCATGAGGGAATATCCAGCCTTCTCTCTGCTGGATTTCAGCCCCATTCCCATCCAGCCTGTCCCAGCCTGGTTTCCCTGGAGTGTGTGGGGGATATTAGAGCCTCCAGACTGATCCTGGTTCAATGGGAATGGGCCTACAATATCCACCCTCTCCTTTACAAGCTGCTTTGCTGATATCTCCAGATAGATTCCTCATCTCCACAATACAGGTTAAATTCTCATCAACTTTAAACCCACAGGAAACCAGTTTGTTTGAATATATTGGGATCTGGACAAACAATTATCCTTCCTGATTGTTGGCATTTCCACCAAACTTCTCTTTCTGCACCATCAGATATCTCACCATATCCGATCCATTACCATCCAGAATGATAGTAATGTTCTGAACCTCTGATACTTTCCATCCTACTGCATCCATTAGAGTCACTGCTATTAATCCTGAAGTCTAATATAATATTCCACACAATTATTCTCAAACCAAACCTTGGTCAATCTTCAAAACCGACGTTCAGGACACATTAGGATTTCTTTGTCCACAATTTAGATAATCTAATTGTACTTTAGTAATCCAGGGAGGAATCTTTCCCTGATTACTGTCCTAAATTCTCCCCAAGTTGTTACATAAGAACATAAGAAATAGGAGCAGGAGTAGGCCATCTAGCCCTTCGAGCCTGCCCCGCCATTCAATAGGATCATGGCTGATCTGTCGTGTCTCAGTTCCACATTCCCGCCCTCTCCCCATAACCCTTAATCCCCTCGCTTATCAAAAACCCATCAACCCGCGTCTTAAAAATATTAACAAGGCAGCCTCCACCACTTCAACGGGCAGAGAATTCCAGAGATTCACCACCCTTTGAGTGAAGAAGTTCCTCCTCAACTCCATTCTAAACCACCCCCCCCTTTATCTTGAGGCTGTGCCCCCTAGTCCTACTGTCCTTTCTGAGCGGGAAGAGTCTCTCCACCTCTATCCTATCCATCCCATTCATCATCTTATACGTCTCAACGAGATCTCCCCTCATTCTTCTAAACTCTAAAGAGTACAAGCCTAGTTTATTCAGCGTCTCCTCATAGCTCATCAAATTCCCATAGACAGTACACAGGGTGCTATTCTGTTTCCATTATTAATTGCCTTGTCTTTAATAATGTGATTAATGATTTTAGCACGCCTTCCTAATGCAGTCACCACATATTGATAAGCAAGTTGTAGGAACAGTGATGATGAAGCAGCATTCTGATCATTGTTATTTACCTCAGCCATTACTTCCTTAACCTGAAGGGTTCATGTTTAAGATCTAGATTTGCCAAATCAATAGTGTTAACCATGGATGATACTGCACGATAAGCAGTTGCTAAAACATTAATTAAGTCCTTGTTCTAATGGCCTTTGGAATCACAAAACCATTCCTGCACTTTGTAACTTCTTGATTTCACAACCTTTGTATTAAATGAAAATATAATTCTCTAAGTTGAGAGGGACAGCAATCAGATAAATAAATTTTAGTGAAATTGAATACAACTGGTACCAATTCATAACAAACCATTATAATACAGTATCTTGTTTGTATTTATTGCTAAACCATTTTGAGGTGCAAGGGCATTCACAGGACAGGAATATTTCATCGGTGGAGCTGAGGGAGCAGAGTAAAATTCAGATTCAGATGTACAATGTGCTAAGAGGGGTGCTGAAGGCGTAGGTTTAACTATCTAATGTACTTGATTTTTAAGATGATGCGTATCTGCATAATGAACCCCTTTGCAAACATCCTGTTCATACTTATCAGGAATTTATATTGGAATTAGAATTCTACCAATCCCATCTCAGGGTGTAAAGGTTCTACATATTTTAAATTGCACACAGGTTTCATTTAAGATGTTTCATGCTGTTACATAAATAAACCTCTTGTAAAGCGAATCATAGCATAATGACTTTGGTTATACCATTGTATAACAGACTCACATTTAAACATGCATAGATATCCAAATTCACCCATAAGTGTCCATCTTCAGACTGCTGCATTCGGAGTAAAGCCAAAGGATCTGTTCCTGTGCTGTACTTTTCTTTATTCTTTGAGGAAGGGGTCGAGTGCGTAAGTCACAAGTCCCAGTCTGTTGCGCCTTTCCTGTAACAGAGCAGCTGAGAGAGTGAAATCGATTTTTGCCATTTCCAATGCAAACGGGAGATCAGGATCTGGCAGCAATAATGCTGGCGCTGAAGCCAAAGCACGGGTTAAATCAGAGGCTGTCTATGTGGATCAGGAATTGGCTAGCTGATAGAAGACAGAGGGTCGTGGTTGATGGGAGTTCAGTTACAAGTGGTGTACCTCAAGGATCTGTTTTGGGGCCACTGCTGTTTGTCATTTTTATAAATGACCTAGATGAGGATGTAGAAGGGTGGATTAGTAAATTTGCTGACGACACCAAAGTCGGAGGAGTTGTAGACAGTGAGGATGGATGTTACAGTTTGCAGAGGGACATAGATAAGCTGCAGAGCTGAGCTGAGTGGTGGCAAATGGAGTTTAATGCGGAGAAGTGTGAGGTGATTCACTTTGGTAAGAATAACAGCAGTACAGAATATAGGGCTAATGGAAGGACTCTTAGTGGTATTGAGGAGCAGAGAGATCTCGGGGTACATGTGCCTAGCTCCCTGAAAGTTGGCACCCAGGTTGATAAGGTTGTTAAGAAGGCGTACGGTGTGTTAGCTTTTATTGGTAGAGGGATTGAATTTCGGAGCCGTGAGGTCATGTTACAACTGTACAAAACTCTGGTGCGGCCGCACTTGGAGTATTGTGTACAGTTCTGGTCGCCGCATTATAAGAAAGATGTGGAGGCATTGGAAAGGGTGCAGAGGAGGTTTACCAGGATGTTGCCTGGTATGGTGGGAAGGTCTTATGAGGAAAGGCTGAGGGACTTGAGGTTATTTTCATTGGAGAGAGGAAGGTTACGAGGTGACCTGATTGAGGCATACAAGATGATCAGAGGGTTAGATAGGGTGGACAGTGAGAGCCTTTTACCTCGGATGGTGATGGCTAACACGAGGGGACATAGCTTTAAATTAAGGGGTGGTAATTATAGGACGGATGTCAGAGGTAGGTTCTTTACTCAGAGGGTAGTAAGGGCGTGAATGCCCTGCCTGCAGCAGTTGTGGACTCGCCAACTTTAAGGGCATTCAAATGGTCAGTGGATAGGCATATGGATAACATTGGAATAGTTTAGGTTAGAGGGTCATTAGATTGGTTCCACTGGTCAGCACAACATCGAGGGCCGAAGGGCCTGTACTGTGCTGGAATGTTCTATGTTCTACGTGTGCTGCTCAGTCCACAGCCATAGAGCACTTCTGTGCAGAAACTCTGACAATGGAGCAGCTTTATTTGTTAAAAATATGATTTGTTCAGTATCCCACAAAAGCACAGAAAGATTTAAGTGGACCAACACCTTTCTGAAGAAGCATTTGTAAGATCGAATCAGTTAGTTTTTGTTCAATCTTCCGTTTAAACTGACTAATGACTATTTGAATGCTCCCCACCCCCTTTCCCCCCCACCACCCCCCACCCCCCACCCCAACCTCCCCAACTGCTCTGCTGTAGACTTTCTCAAAAGGAATTGTTCCCAGTTAGCTTTGGCCAGATCCTCTCTCATTTTAATTTTGCTCTCCCCCAATCCAAAGATGGCTGTAGACCATCTGTTTTCCTGTCCACATTAGAACTGTACTGTGTTGTGATCGCTATCAGTGAAGTGCTCCCCCACATTGAACACTTACCTGGCTTCATTCCCCAGAAGCAGATCCAGCACTGCTCTGTCCCTTGTTGGGCTTTCTCCAGATTGATACAAAAAACCCTTGGGTACATTTCAAGAAATCTTTCCCCTCTAAATTCTTAACGCTATGACTATCCCAATTTATGTTGGGAAAGTTGGAATCCCCTCGTATTATTCTTAAACACCTCTGTGAACTATCTAAATATTTGCTGCTGTAATTCCTGCTGACCTTTTGGGGTTCTGCACATTACCAGTGATGTGGCTGACCCATTGATATTCCGAACTTCTCCCCACAACAGCTTCTGAAATGTGGGCTGTACAAATCTTTCAGCACAGCCAGCGGGGAGATTTGTACGTCAGCCGATTGTAGGATCTCCATGAGCATTCTCACTGCACTTATTTCTCCCTCGTTTCCTTGGCATCGGAAATGAGCTGGGAAGCAGAGCTAGCGTTAATAGTATTTTATATACTGTTTAAATAATACTAGTGTTTCCGGGACTGAATTCTCTGGGCCCGCTAACATCACCCACCCCGTCAGGGTGTTCCATTCCAGTGGGATTACACTAACTCCTCACTCCGGGGGAGCTAGTGGCCTGACCCCGCTGACAAGAAGGGAGGGGGGTAATTGTTACCCACACAAGGGGTCAAGTGGCAGGGCGGTTGTGTCTCCTGGCCATGGGCACTGTGGCAATGCCAGCCTGTGGCCCTTGGCACTGCCCAGCAGGGAGAGTGCCCATGCCCGAGGGGCACATTGCCACTGTCCATCAGGCATGGGCAGTGTCAAGGGGCCGGAACATATTGCGAGAGGGGCCTAGGGGACAGGGCCTAGGAAGCGGGGTGTTGGGCAATCAGTGTGGGTGGTGGCCCCCCACTGCCACTCTGCAAAGGGATTGGTTGGGGCTGGAGGAAGGCCAACAATCGGAGTGGCGGGGGGTGGGGGGAGGAGGGTGGTGTGAGCCGGTGGGGGGGGAGATGCGGGGAGTGGGGGGGGAGGGGGGTGTGAGCCGGTGGGGGGGGGATGCGGGGGTTGGGGGGAGGGGGGTGTGAGCCGGTGGGGGGGGAGATGCGGGTCCCCAAGTACAGTCCCCCAACCCTGAACCGTGACCCCAAGTACAGTCCTCCAACCCTGAACACTGACCCTAAGTACAGTCACTCAACCCTGAACCCTGAACCCAAGAAGAGTCCCCCAACCCTGAACCCTGACCCCAAGTACAGACCCCAAACCAGAACCCAGAACTCTGACCCCAAGTACAGTCTCCCAACCCTGAACCCTGACCCCAAGTACAGTCCCTGAACCCTGACCCCTGACCCCTGACCCCAAGTACAGTCCCCCAACCCTTTACCCTGAACTCTGACCCCAAGTACAGTTCCCCAACCCTGAACTCTGACCCCAAGTACAGTCCCCCAACCCTGAAACCTGAACTCTGACCCCAAGTACATTTCCCCAACCCTGAATGCTGAACCCTGACCCCAAGTTCAGTCCCCCAACCCTGAACTCTGATCCCAAGTACAGTGCCCGAACCCTGAACCCTGACCCCAATTACAGTCCCCCAACCCTGAACTCTGACCCCAAGTACAGTCCCCCAACCCTGAACCCTGACCCCAAGTACAATCCCCCAACCCTGAACCCTGACCCCAAGTACAATCCCACAACCCTGAACCCTGACCCCAATACAGTCACCCGACCCTGAACCCTGACCCCAATACAGTCCCCAACCCTGAACCCTGAACTCTGACCCCAAGTACAGTCCACCAACCCTGAACCCAGACCCCAAGGACAGTCCCCCAACCGTGAACCCTGCCACCGAGTACAGTCCCCCAAACCTGAACCCTGAACTCTGACCCCAAGTACAGTCCCCCACACTGAACCCCGAACCCTGAACCCTGACCCCAAGTACAGTCCCCCAACCCTGAACCCTGACCCCAAGTACAGTCCCCAACCCTGAACCCTGAACCCAAGAACTGTCCCTCAACCCTGAACCCTGACCCCAGGTACAGTCCCCCAAACCTGAACCCTGAACTCTGACCACAAGTACAGTCCCCCACCCTGAACCCCGAACCCTGACGCCAAGTACAGTCCCCCAACCCTGAACCCTGACCCCTGATCCCAAGTACAGTCCCCCAACCCTGAAACCTGACCCCAACTACAGTACCCCAACCCTGAACCCTGAACTCTGACCCCAAGTACATTCCCACAACCCTGAACCCTGAACTCTGACCCCAAGTACAGTCCAACCCTGAACTCTGACCCCAAGTACAGTCCCCCAACCCTGAACCCTGAACTCTGACCGCAAGTACAGTCCCCCAACCCTGAACCCTGACCCCGAGTACAGTCCCCCAAACCTGAACCCTGAACCCTGACCCCAAGTGTAGTCACCCAACCCTGAACCCTGAACCCTGACCCCCAGTACAGTCCCCCAACCCTGAACTCTGACCCCAGGTACAGTCCCCCAACACTGAACCCTGACCCCTGACCCCAAGTACAGTCCCCCAATCCTGATCCCCGATCCCAGACCCCAAGTACAGTCCCCAAACCCTGAACACTGACCCCAAGTACAGTCCCCCAACCCTGATCCCTGGACTCTGACCCCAAGTACAGTCCCGCAACCCTGATCCCTGACCCCTGACCCCAAGTACAGTCCCCCCAACCCTGAACCCTGACCCCAAGTACAGTCCCCCAACCCTGAACAGTGAACCCTGCCTCCAAGAACAGTCCCCCAACCCTGAACCCTGACCCCTGACCCCAAGTACAGTCCCCCAACCCTGACCCCAAGTACAGTCCCCCAAGCCCGAACCCTGACCCCTGACCCCATGAACAGACCCCCAAACTTGAACCCGAACCCTGACCCCAAGTAAAGTCCCCCAACCCTGACCCCTGACCCCAAGTGCAGTAGCCCAACCCTGAGCCCTGACCCCAATACAGTCCCCCAACCGTGAACCCTGACCACAAGTACAGTCACCCGAACCTGAACCCTGAACTCTGACCCCAAGTACAGTCCCCCAACCCTGAACCCTGACCCCAAATACAGTTCCCTAACCCTGAACTCTGACCCCAAGTACAGTCCCCCAACCCTGAACCCTGACCCCAAATACAGTCCCCTAACCCTGAACCCTGACCCCAAGTACAGTGCCCCAACCCTGAATCCCGAACCCTGACCCCAAGTACAGTCCCTCAACCCGGAACCCTGACCCCAAGTACAGTCCCCCAACCCTGAACCCTGAACCCAAGAACAGTCCCTCAACCCTGAACGCTGAACAACTGACCCCAAGTACAGTCCCCCAAACCGGAACCCTGAACTCAGACCCCAAGTATAGTCCCCCACCCTGAACCCCGAACCCTGACCCCAAGTACAGTCCCCCAACCCTGAACCCAGAACTCTGACCCCAAAAACAGTCCCCCAACCCTGAACTCTGACCCCAAGTACAGTCCCCCAACCCTGATCCCTGAACTCTGACCCCAAGTACAGTCCCCCAAACCTGAACGCTGAACTCAGACCCCAAGTACAGTCCCCCACCCTGAACCCCGAACCCTGACCCCAAGTACAGTCCCCCAACCCTGAACCCTGACCCCAACTACAGTCCCCCAACCTTGAACCCTGATCTCTGACCCCAAGTACAGTCCCCCAACCCGGAACTCTGACCCCAACTACAGTCCCCCAACCCTGAACCCTGAACTCTGACCCCAAGTACAGTCCTCCAACCGTGAACTCTGACCCCAAGTACAGTTCCCCAACCCTGAACCCTGAACTCTGACCCCAAGTACAGTTCCCCAACCCTGAACCCTGACCCCGAGTACAGTCCCCCAATACTGAACCCTGAACCCTGACCCCAAGTACAGTCACCCAACCCTGAACCGTGAACCCTGACCGCTAGTACAGTCCCCCAACCCTGAACTCTGACCCCAAGTACAGTGCCCAACCCTGAACTCTGACCCCAAGTACAGTCCCCCAATCCTGATCCCCGATCCCAGACCCCAAGTACAGTCCCCAAACCCTGAACACTGACCCCAAGTACAGTCCCCCAACCCTGATCCCTGAACTCTGACCCCAAGTACAGTCCCCCAACCCTGAACCCTGACCCCAAGTACAGTCCCCAAACCCTGAACCCTGAACCCTGACCCCAAGCAGTCCGCCAACCCTGAACCCAGACCCCAAGTACAGTCCCCCAACCCTGAACCCTGACCCCAAGTACAGTCCCCCAACCATGAACCCTGACCCTAAGTACAGTCCCCAAACCCTGAACCCCGAACCCTGACCCCAAGTACAGTCCCCCAACCCTGAACCCTGACCACTGACCCCAAGTACAGTCCCCCAACCCTGAACTCTGACCTCAAGTACAGTCCCCCAACCCTGAACTCTGAACCCAAGTACAGTCCCCTAACCCTGCACCCTGACCCCTGACCCCAAGTGCAGTACCGGAACCCTGAACCCTGACCCCAAGACAGTCCCCCACCGGTGAACCCTGACCCCTGACCCCAAATACAGTCCCCCAACCCTGTACCCTGAACTCTGACCCCAAGTACAGTCCCCCAACCATGAACCCTGACCCTAAGTACAGTCCCCAAACCCTGAACCCAGAACTCTGACCCCAAGTACAGTCCGCCAACACTGAACCCTGACCCCTGACCCCATGTACAGACCCCGAACATTGAACCCCGAACCCTGACCACACGTACAGTCCCTCAACCCTGAACCCTGACCCCTGACCCCAAGTACAGTCCCCCAACATGGAACCCTGAACTCTGAACCCAAGTACAGTCCCCCAACCCTGAACACTGACCCCAAGTACAGTCTCCCAACCCTGAACCCTGAATGCTGACCCCAAGTACAGTCCGCCAACCCTGAACCCTTTCCCCAAGTACAGTCCCCCAACACAGAACCCTGACCCCTGACCCCAAGTACAGTCCCCCAACCCTAAATGCTAACCCCAAGTACTGTCTCCCAACCCTGAACCCTGACCCCTGACCCCAAGTACAGTCCCCCAACCCTGATCTCTGACCCCAAGTACAGTCCCCCAACCCTGAACCCTGACCCCAAGTGCTGTCCCCCAGCCTGAATCCTGAACCCTGACCCCAAGTACAGTCCCCCAACCCTGAACCCTGACCCCAAGTACAGTCCCCCAACCCTGAACACTGACCCCAAGTACAGTCACCCAACCCTGAACCCTGAACCCAAGAAGAGTCCCCCAAGCCTGACCCCTGACCCCAAGTACAGTCCCCCAAACCAGAACCCAGAACTCTGACCCCAAGTACAGTCTCCCAACCCTGAACCCTGACCCCAAGTACAGTCCCGCAACCCTGACCCCTGACCCCAAGTACAGTCCCCCAACCCTTTACCCTGAACTCTGACCCCAAGTACAGTTCCCCAACCCTGAACTCTGACCCCAAGTACAGTCCCCCAACCCTGAACCCTGAACTGTGACCCCAAGTACAGTTCCCCAACCCTGAATGCTGAAACCTGACCCCAAGTTCAGTCCCCCAACCCTGAACCCTGACCCCAAGTACAGTCCCCCAACCCTGAACCCTGTCCCCAAGTACAGTCCCCCAACCCTGAATCCTGACCCCAAGTACAGTCCCCCAACCCTGAACACTGACCCCAAGTACAGTCCCCCAACCCTGAACCCAAGAAGAGTCCCCCAATCCTGAACCCTGACCCCAAGTACAGTCCCCCAAACCAGAACCCAGATCTCTGACCCCAAGTACAGTCTCCCAACCCTGACCCCTGACCCCAAGTTCAGTCCCCCAACCCTGAACCCTGACCCCTGACCCCAAGTACAGTCCCCCAACCCTTTACCCTGAACTCTGACCCCAAGTACAGTCCCCCAACCCTGAACTCTGACCCCAAGTACAGTTCCCCAACCCTGAATGCTGAACCCTGACCCCAAGTTCAGTCCCCCAACCCTGAACCCTGTCCCCAAGTACAGTCCCCCAACCCTGAACCCTGTCCCCAAGTACAGTCCCCCAACCCTGAACCGTGACCCCAAGTACAGTCCTCCAACCCTGAACACTGACCCCAAGTACAGTCCCCCAACCCTGAACCCTGGCCCCAACTACAGTCCCCCAACCCTGAACCCTGAACTCTGACCCCAAGTACAGTCCACCAAACCTGAACTCTGACTCCAAGTACAGTCCCCCAACCCTGAACTCTGACTCCAAGTACAGTCCCCCAACCCTGAACCCTGACCCCGAGTACAGTCCCCCAACACTGAACCCTGAACCCTGACCCCAAGTACAGTTACCCAACCCTGAACCCTGACCGCTAGTACAGTCCCCCAACCCTGAACTCTGACCCCAAGTACAGTGCCCCAACCGTGAACCCTGAACTCTGACCTCAAGTACAGTCCCCCAGTCCTGATCCCCAATCCCCGACCCCAAGTACAGTCCCCAAACCCTGAACACTGACCCCAAGTACAGTCCCCCAACCCTGAACCATGAACTCTGACCCCAAGTACCGTCCACCAACCCTGAACCCAAGAACAGTCCCTCAACCCTGAACCCTGACCCCAAGTTGTCCCCCAACCCTGAACCCTGACCCCAAGTACAGTCCCCCAACCCTGAACCCTGACCCCAAGTACAGTCCCCCAATCCTGAACCCTGAACCCTGACCCCAAGTAGTCCCCCAACCCTGAACCCTGACCCCAAGTACAGTCCCCCAAGCCTGAAACCTGACCCCGAGTACAGTCCCCCAACCCTGAACCCCGAACCCTGACCCCAAGTACAGTCCCCCAAGCCTGAACCCTGTACACTGATCCCACGTACAGTCCCCCAACACTGAACCCTGACCCCTGACCCCATGTACAGACCCCGAACATTGAACCCCGAACCCTGACCCCAAGTACAGTCCCTCAACCCTGAACCCTGACCCCTGACCCCAAGTACAGTCCGACAACCCTGAACCCTGTCCCCAAGTACAGTCCCCCAACACAGAACCCTGACCCCTGACCCCAAGTACAGTCCCCCAACCCTAAAGTCTAACCCCAAGTACTGTCTCCCAACCCTGAACCCTGACCCCAATTACAGTCAACCAACCCTGAACACTGACCCCAAGTACAGTCCCCCAACCCTGAACCCTGACCCCAAGTACTGTCCCCCAACCCTGACCCCTGACCCCAAGTACAGTCCCCCAAACCTTTACCCTGAACTCTGACCCCAAGTACAGTTCCCCAACCCTGAACTCTCACCCCAAGTACAGTCCCCGAACCCTGAACCCTGAACTCTGACCCCAAGTACAGTTCCCCAACATTGAATGCTGAACCCTGACCCCAAGTACAGTCCCCCAACCCTGAACCCTGTCCCCAAGTGCAGTCCCCCAACCCTGAACCCTGACCCCAAGTACAGTCCCCCAACCCTGAACCCTGACCCCAAGTACAGTCCCCCAACCCTGAACCCTGAACCCAAGAAGAGTCCCCCAACCCTGAACCCTGACCCCAAGTACAGTCCCCCAAACCAGACCCCAGAACTCTGACCCCAAGTACAGTCTCCCAACTCTGACCCCTGACCCCTGACCCCAACTACAGTCCCCCAACCCTTTACCCTGAACTCTGACCCCAGTACAGTTCCCCAATCCTGAACTCTGACCCCAAGTACAGTCCCCCAACCCTGAACCCTGAACTCTGACCCCAAGTACAGTTCCCCAACCCTGAATGCTGAACCCTGACCCCAAGTTCAGTCCCCCAACCCTGAACCCTGTCCCCAAGTACAGTCCCCCAACCCTGAACCCTGTCCCCAAGTACAGTCCCCCAACCCTGAACCGTGACCCCAAGTACAGTCCTCCAACCCTGAACACTGACCCTAAGTACAGTCACTCAACCCTGAACCCTGAACCCAAGAAGAGTCCCCCAACCCTGAACCCTGACCCCAAGTACAGACCCCAAACCAGAACCCAGAACTCTGACCCCAAGTACAGTCTCCCAACCCTGAACCCTGACCCCAAGTACAGTCCCTGAACCCTGAACCCTGACCCCTGACCCCAAGTACAGTCCCCCAACCCTTTACCCTGAACTCTGACCCCAAGTACAGTTCCCCAACCCTGAACTCTGACCCCAAGTACAGTCCCCCAACCCTGAAACCTGAACTCTGACCCCAAGTACATTTCCCCAACCCTGAATGCTGAACCCTGACCCCAAGTTCAGTCCCCCAACCCTGAACTCTGATCCCAAGTACAGTGCCCGAACCCTGAACCCTGACCCCAATTACAGTCCCCCAACCCTGAACTCTGACCCCAAGTACAGTCCCCCAACCCTGAACCCTGACCCCAAGTACAATCCCCCAACCCTGAACCCTGACCCCAAGTACAATCCCACAACCCTGAACCCTGACCCCAATACAGTCACCCGACCCTGAACCCTGACCCCAATACAGTCCCCAACCCTGAACCCTGAACTCTGACCCCAAGTACAGTCCACCAACCCTGAACCCAGACCCCAAGGACAGTCCCCCAACCGTGAACCCTGCCACCGAGTACAGTCCCCCAAACCTGAACCCTGAACTCTGACCCCAAGTACAGTCCCCCACACTGAACCCCGAACCCTGAACCCTGACCCCAAGTACAGTCCCCCAACCCTGAACCCTGACCCCAAGTACAGTCCCCAACCCTGAACCCTGAACCCAAGAACTGTCCCTCAACCCTGAACCCTGACCCCAGGTACAGTCCCCCAAACCTGAACCCTGAACTCTGACCACAAGTACAGTCCCCCACCCTGAACCCCGAACCCTGACGCCAAGTACAGTCCCCCAACCCTGAACCCTGACCCCTGATCCCAAGTACAGTCCCCCAACCCTGAAACCTGACCCCAACTACAGTACCCCAACCCTGAACCCTGAACTCTGACCCCAAGTACATTCCCACAACCCTGAACCCTGAACTCTGACCCCAAGTACAGTCCAACCCTGAACTCTGACCCCAAGTACAGTCCCCCAACCCTGAACCCTGAACTCTGACCGCAAGTACAGTCCCCCAACCCTGAACCCTGACCCCGAGTACAGTCCCCCAAACCTGAACCCTGAACCCTGACCCCAAGTATAGTCACCCAACCCTGAACCCTGAACCCTGACCCCAAGTACAGTCCCCCAACCCTGAACTCTGACCCCAGGTACAGTCCTCCAACACTGAACCCTGACCCCTGACCCCAAGTACAGTCCCCCAATCCTGATCCCCGATCCCAGACCCCAAGTACAGTCCCCAAACCCTGAACACTGACCCCAAGTACAGTCCCCCAACCCTGATCCCTGGACTCTGACCCCAAGTACAGTCCCGCAACCCTGATCCCTGACCCCTGACCCCAAGTACAGTCCCCCCAACCCTGAACCCTGACCCCAAGTACAGTCCCCCAACCCTGAACAGTGAACCCTGCCTCCAAGAACAGTCCCCCAACCCTGAACCCTGACCCCTGACCCCAAGTACAGTCCCCCAACCCTGAACCCCGAACCCTGACCCCAAGTACAGTCCCCCAAGCCCGAACCCTGACCCCTGACCCCATGAACAGACCCCCAAACTTGAACCCGAACCCTGACCCCAAGTAAAGTCCCCCAACCCTGACCCCTGACCCCAAGTGCAGTAGCCCAACCCAGTACCCTGACCCCAATACAGTCCCCCAACCGTGAACCCTGACCACAAGTACAGTCACCCGACCCTGAACCCTGAACTCTGACCCCAAGTACAGTCCCCCAACCCTGAACCCTGACCCCAAATACAGTTCCCTAACCCTGAACTCTGACCCCAAGTACAGTCCCCCAACCCTGAACCCTGACCCCAAATACAGTCCCCTAACCCTGAACCCTGACCCCAAGTACAGTGCCCCAACCCTGAATCCCGAACCCTGACCCCAAGTACAGTCCCTCAACCCTGAACCCGGAACCCTGACCCCAAGTACAGTCCCCCAACCCTGAACCCTGAACCCAAGAACAGTCCCTCAACCCTGAACGCTGAACAACTGACCCCAAGTACAGTCCCCCAAACCGGAACCCTGAACTCAGACCCCAAGTATAGTCCCCCACCCTGAACCCCGAACCCTGACCCCAAGTACAGTCCCCCAACCCTGAACCCAGAACTCTGACCCCAAAAACAGTCCCCCAACCCTGAACTCTGACCCCAAGTACAGTCCCCCAACCCTAAGCCCTGAACTCTGACCCCAAGTACAGTCCCCCAACCCTGATCCCTGAACTCTGACCCCAAGTACAGTCCCCCAAACCTGAACGCTGAACTCAGACCCCAAGTACAGTCCCCCACCCTGAACCCCGAACCCTGACCCCAAGTACAGTCCCCCAACCCTGAACCCTGACCCCAACTACAGTCCCCCAACCTTGAACCCTGATCTCTGACCCCAAGTACAGTCCCCCAACCCGGAACTCTGACCCCAACTACAGTCCCCCAACCCTGAACCCTGAACTCTGACCCCAAGTACAGTCCTCCAACCGTGAACTCTGACCCCAAGTACAGTCCCCCAACCCTGAACCCTGAACTCTGACCCCAAGTACAGTTCCCCAACCCTGAACCCTGACCCCGAGTACAGTCCCCCAATACTGAACCCTGAACCCTGACCCCAAGTACAGTCACCCAACCCTGAACCGTGAACCCTGACCGCTAGTACAGTCCCCCAACCCTGAACTCTGACCCCAAGTACAGTGCCCAACCCTGAACTCTGACCCCAAGTACAGTCCCCCAATCCTGATCCCCGATCCCAGACCCCAAGTACAGTCCCCAAACCCTGAACACTGACCCCAAGTACAGTCCCCCAACCCTGATCCCTGAACTCTGACCCCAAGTACAGTCCCACAACCCTGAACCCTGACCCCAAGTACAGTCCCCAAACCCTGAACCCTGAACCCTGACCCCAAGCAGTCCGCCAACCCTGAACCCAGACCCCAAGTACAGTCCCCCAACCCTGAACCCTGACCCCAAGTACAGTCCCCCAACCATGAACCCTGACCCTAAGTACAGTCCCCAAACCCTGAACCCAGAACCCTGACCCCAAGTACAGTCCCCCAACACTGAACTCTGACCCCTGACCCCATGTACGGACCCCGAACATTGAACCCCGAACCCTGACCCCAAGTACAGTCCCTCAACCCTGAACCCTGACCCCTGACCCCAAGTACAGTCCCCCAACATGGAACCCTGAACTCTGAACCCAAGTACAGTCCCCCAACCCTGAACACTGACCCCAAGTACAGTCTCCCAAACCTGAACCCTGAACGCTGACCCCAAGTACAGTCCGCCAACCCTGAACCCTGTCCCCAAGTACAGTCCCCCAACACAGAACCCTGACCCCTGACCCCAAGTACAGTCCCCCAACCCTTAAGTCTAACCCCAAGTACTGTCTCCCAACCCTGAACCCTGACCCCTGACCCCAAGTACAGTCCCCCAACCCTGAACTCTGACCCCAAGTACAGTCCCCCAACCCTGAACCCTGACCCCAAGTGCTGTCCCCCAGCCTGAATCCTGAACCCTGACCCCAAGTACAGTCCCCCAACCCTGAACCCTGACCCCAAGTACAGTCCCCCAACCCTGAACACTGACCCCAAGTACCGTCCCCCAACCCTGAACCCTGAACCTAAGAAGAGTCCCCCAACCCTGAACCCTGACCCCAAGTACAGTCCCCCAAACCAGAACCCAGAACTCTGACCCCAAGTACAGTCTCCCAACCCTGACCCCTGACCCCAAGTACAGTCCCCCAACCCTGAACCCTGACCCCTGACCCCAAGTACAGTCCCCCAACCCTTTACCCTGAACTCTGACCCCAAGTACAGTTCCCCAACCCTGAACTCTGACCCCAAGTACAGTCCCCCAACCCTGAACTCTGACCCCAAGTACAGTTCCCCAACCCTGAATGCTGAACCCTGACCCCAAGTTCAGTCCCCCAACCCTGAACCCTGTCCCCAAGTACAGTCCCCCAACCCTGAACCCTGTCCCCAAGTACAGTCCCCCAACCCTGAACCGTGACCCCAAGTACAGTCCTCCAACCCTGAACACTGACCCCAAGTACAGTCCCCCAACCCTGAACCCTGACCCCAACTACAGTCCCCCAACCCTGAACCCTGAACTCTGACTCCAAGTACAGTCCCCGAACCCTGAACTCTGACCCCATGTACAGTCCCCCAACCCTGAACTCTGACCCAAACTACAGTCCCCCAACCCTGAACCCTGAACTCTGACCCCAAGTACAGTCCACCAAACCTGAACTCTGACTCCAAGTACAGTCCCCCAACCCTGAACTCTGACTCGAAGTACAGTCCCTCAACCCTGAACCCTGACCCCGAGTACAGTCCCCCAACACTGAACCCTGAACCCTGACCCCAAGTCCAGTCACCCAACCCTCAACCCTGAACCCTGACCGCTAGTACAGTCACCCAACCCTGAACCCTGAACCCTGACCGCTACTACAGTCCCCCAACCCTGAACTCTGACCCCAAGTACAGTGCCCCAACCCTGAACCCTGAACTCTGACCCCAAGTTCCGTCCACCAACCCTGAACCCTGAACCCAAGAACAGTCCCTCAACCCTGAACCCTGAACCCTGACCCCAAGTTGTCCCCCAACCCTGAACCCTGACCCCAAGTACAGTCCCCCAACCCTGAACCCTGACCCCAAGTACAGTCCCCCAACCCTGAACCCTGACCCCAAGTAGTCCCCCAACCCTGAACCCTGACCCCAAGTACAGTCCCCCAAGCCTGAAACCTGACCCCGAGTACAGTCCCCCAACCCTGAACCCCGAACCCTGACCCCAAGTACAGTCCCCCAAGCCTGAACCCTGTACACTGATCCCACGTACAGTCCCCCAACACTGAACCCTGACCCCTGACCCCATGTACAGACCCCGAACATTGAACCCCGAACCCTGACCCCAAGTACAGTCCCTCAACCCTGAACCCTGACCCCTGACCCCAAGTACAGTCCCCCAACATGGACCCCTGAACTCTGAACCCAAGTACAGTCCCCCAACCCTGAACCCTGACCCCAAGTACAGTCCCCCAACCCTGAACGCTGACCCCGTGTACAGTCCGCCAACCCTGAACCCTGTCCCCAAGTACAGTCCCCCAACACAGAACCCTGACCCCTGACCCCAAGTACAGTCCCCCAACCCTAAAGTCTAACCCCAAGTACTGTCTCCCAACCCTGAACCCTGACCCCTGACCCCAAGTACAGTCCCCCAACCCTGAACTCTTACCCCAAGTACAGTCCCCCAACCCTGAACCCTGACCCCAAGTGCTGTCCCCCAGCCTGAATCCTGAACCCTGACCCCAAGTACAGTCCCCCAACCCTGAATCCTGACCCCAAGTACAGTCCCCCAACCCTGAACACTGACCCCAAGTACCGTTCCCCCAACCCTGAACCCTGAACCTAAGAAGAGTTCCCCAACCCTGAAACCTGACCCCAAGTACAGTCCCCCAAACCAGAACCCAGAACTCTGACCCCAAGTACAGTCTCCCAACCCTGAACCCTGACCCCAAGTACAGTCCCCCAACCCTGAACCCTGACCCCTGACCCCAAGTACAGTCCCCCAACCCTTTACCCTGAACTCTGACCCCAAGTCCAGTTCCCCAACCCTGAACTCTGACCCCAAGTAGAGTCCCCCAACCCTGAACCCTGAACTCTGACTCCAAGTACAGTTCCCCAACCCTGAATGCAGAACCCTGACCCCAAGTTCAGTCCCCCAACCCTGAACCCTGACCCCAAGTACAGTCCCCCAACCCTGGACCCTGTCCCCATGTACAGTCCCCCAACCCTGAACCCTGACCCCAAGTACAGTCCCCCAACCCTGAACACTGACCCCAAGTACAGTCCCCCAACCCTGAACCCTGAACCCAAGAAGAGACCCGCAACCCTGAACCCTGACCCCAAGTACAGTCCCCCAAACCAGAACCCAGAACTCTGACACCAAGTACAGTCTCCCAACCCTGACCCCTGACCCCAAGTACAGTCCCCCAACCCTTTGCCCTGAACTCTGACCCCAAGTACAGTTCCCCAACCCTGAACTCTGACCCCAAGTACAGTCCCCCAACCCTGAACCCTGAACTCTGACCCCAAGTACAGTTCCCCAACCCTGAATGCTGAACCCTGACCCCAAGTACAGTCCCCCAACCCTGAACCCTGTCCGCAAGTACAGTCCCCCAACCCTGAACCCTGTCCCCAAGTACAGTCCTCCAACCCTGAACACTGACCCCAAGTACAGTCCCCCAAACCAGAACCCAGAACTCTGACCCCAAGTACAGTCCCCCAACCCAGAACCCTGACCCCAAGTATAGTCCCCCACCCTAAACCCCGAACCCTGACCCCAAGTACAGTCCCCCAACCCTGAACCCAGAACTCTGACCCCAAGTACAGTCCCCCAACCCTGAACTCTGACCCCAAGTACAGTCCCCCAACCCTAAACCCTGAACTCTGACCCCAAGTACAGTCCCCCAAACCTGCACCCTGAACTCAGACCCCAAGTACAGTCCCCCACCCTGAACCCCGAACCCTGACCCCAAGTACAGTCCCCCAACCCTGAATCCTGACCCCAACTACAGTCCCCCAACCCTGAACCCTGAACTCTGACCCCAAGTACAGTCCCCCAACCCTGAACTCTGACCCCAACTACAGTCCCCCACCCCTGAACCCTGAACTCTGACCCCTAGTGCAGTCCTCCAACCGTGAACTCTGACCCCAAGTCCAGTTCCCCAACCCTGAACCCTGAACTCTGACCCCAAGTACAGTCCCCCAACCCTGAACCCTGACCCCGAGTACAGTCCCCCAATACTGAACCCTGACCCCAAGTACAGTCCCCCAACCCTGAACCGTGAACCCTGACCGCTAGTACAGTCCCCCAACCCTGAACTCTGACCCCAAGTACAGTGCCCAACCCTGAACTCTGACCCCAAGTACAGTCCCCCAATCCTGATTCCCGATCCCAGACCCCAAGTCCAGTCCCCAAACCCTGAACACTGACCCCAAGTACAGTCCCCCAACCCTGAACCCTGACCACTGACCCCAAGTACAGTCCCCCAACCCTGAACTCTGACCTCAAGTACAGTCCCCCAACCCTGAACCCTGAACTCTGACCCCAAGTACAGTTCCCCAACCCTGAATGCTGAACCCTGACCCCAAGTTCAGTCCCCCAACCCTGAACCCTGACCCCAAGTTCAGTCCCCCAACCCTGAACTCTGATCCCAAGTACAGTCCCCCAACCCTCAACCCTGAACTCTGACCCCAAGTACAGTCCCCCAACCCTGAACCCTGACCCCTAGTACAATCCCCCAACCCTGAACCCTGACCCCTGACCCCAAGTGCAGTACCCCAACCCTGAACCCTGACCCCAATACAGTCACCCGACCCTGAACCCTGACCCCAATACAGTCCCCAACTCTGAACCCTGAACTCTGACCACAAGTACAGTCCCCCAACCCTGAACCCAGACCCCAAGGACCGTCCCCCAACCGTGAACCCTGACCACGAGTACAGTCCCCCTATCCTGAATCCCGAACTCTGACCCCAAGTACAGTCCCTCAACCCTGAACACTGAACTCTGCCTCCGAGTACAGTCCCCCAAACCTGAACCCTGAATTCTGACCCCAAGTACAGTTCCCCACACTGAACCCCGAACCCTGAACCCTGACCCCAAGTACAGTCCCCCAACCCTGAACCCTGAACCCTGACCCCAAGTACAGTCCCCAGCCCTGAACCCTGAACCCAAGAACTGTCCCTCAACCCTGAACCCTGACCCCAGGTACAGTCCCCCAAACCTGAACCCTGAACTCTGACCACAAGTACAGTCCCCCACCCTGAACCCCGAACCCTGACGCCAAGTACTGTCCCCCAACCCTGAACCCTGACCCCTGATCCCAAGTACAGTCCCCCAACCCTGAAACCTGACCCCAACTACAGTACCCCAACCCTGAACTCTGACCCCAAGTACAGTCCCCCAACCCTGAACTCTAACCCCAACTACATTCCCACAACCCTGAACCCTGAACTCTGACCCCAAGTACAGTCCAACCCTGAACTCTGACCCCAAGTACAGTCCCCCAACCCTGAACCCTGAACTCTAACCGCAAGTACAGTCCCCCAACCCTGAACCCTGACCCCGACTACAGTCCCCCAAACCTGAACCCTGAATCCTGACCCCAAGTACAGTCACCCAACCCTGAACCCTGAACCCTGACCCCTAGTACAGTCCCCCAACCCTGAACTCTGACCCCAAGTACAGTCCCCCAACACTGAACCCTGACCCCTGACCCCAAGTACAGTCCCCCAATCCTGATCCCCGATCCCAGACCCCAAGTACAGTCCCCAAACCCTGAACACTGACCCCAAGTACAGTCCCCCAACCCTGATCCCTGACCCCTGACCCCAAGTACAGTCCCCCCAACCCTGAACCCTGACCCCAAGTACAGTCCCCTAACCCTGAACAGTGAACCCTGCCTCCAAGTACAGTCCCCCAACCCTGAACCCCGAACCCTGACCCCAAGTACAGTCCACCAAGCCCGAACCCTGACTCCTGACCCCACGTACAGACCCCCAAACTTGAACCCCGAACCCTGACCCCAAGTAAAGTCCCCCAACCCTGACCCCTGACCCCAAATGCAGTAGCCCAACCCTGAACCCTGACCCCAATACAGTCCCCCAACCGTGAACCCTGGCCACAAGTACAGTCACCCGACCCTGAACCCTGAACTCTGACCCCAAGTACAGTCCCCCAACCCTGAACCCTGACCCCAAATACAGTTCCCTAACCCTGAACTCTGACCCCAAGTACAGTCCCCCAACCCTGAAGCCTGACCCCAAATACAGTCCCCTAACCCTGAACCCTGACCCCAAGTACAGTGCCCCAACCCTGAATCCCGAACCCTGACCCCAAGTACAGTCCCTCAACCCTGAACCCCGAACCCTGACCCCAAGTACAGTCCCCCAACCCTGAACCCAAGAACAGTCCCTCAACCCTGAACGCTGAACCCTGACCCCAAGTACAGTCCCCCAACCCTGAACTCTGACCCCAAATACAGTTCCCTAACCCTGAACTCTGACCCCAAGTACAGTCCCCCAACCCTGAAACCTGACCCCAAATACAGTCCCCTAACCCTGAACCCTGACCCCAAGTACAGTGCCCCAACCCTGAATCCCGAACCCTGACCCCAAGTACAGTCCCTCAACCCTGAACGCTGAACCCTGACCCCAAGTACAGTCCCCCAACCCTGAAGCCTGAACCCAAGAACAGTCCCTCAACCCTGAACGCTGAACCCTGACCCCAAGTACAGTCCCCCAAACCGGAACCCTGAACTCAGACCCCAAGTACAGTCCCCCACCCTGAACCCAGAACTCTGACCCCAAGTACAGTCCCCCAACCCTGAACTCTGACCCCAAGTACAGTCCCCCAACCCTAAACCCTGAACTCTGACCCCAAGTACAGTCCCCCAACCCTGATCCCTGAACTCTGACCCCAAGTACAGTCCCCCAAACCTGAACCCTGAACTCAGACCCCAAGTACAGTCCCCCACCCTGAACCCCGACCCTGACCCCAAGTACAGTCCCCCAACCCTGAACCCTGACCCCAACTACAGTCCCCCAACCCTGAACCCTGAACTCTGACCCCAAGTACAGTCCCCCAACCCTGAACTCTGACCCCAACTACAGTCCCCCAACCCTGAACCCTGAACTCTGACCCCAAGTACAGTCCCTCAACCCTGAACCCCGAACCCTGACCCCAAGTACAGTCCCCCAACCCTGAACCCTGAACCCAAGAACAGTCCCTCAACCCTGAACGCTGAACCCTGACCCCAAGTACAGTCCCCCAAACCGGAACCCTGAACTCAGACCCCAAGTATAGTCCCCCACCCTAAACCCCGAACCCTGACCCCAAGTACAGTCCCCCAACCCTGAACCCAGAACTCTGACCCCAAGTACAGTCCCCCAACGCTGAACTCTGACCCCAAGTACAGTCCCCCAACCCTAAACCCTGAACTCTGACCCCAAGTACAGTCCCCCAACCCTGATCCCTGAACTCTGACCCCAAGTACAGTCCCCCAAACCTGAACCCTGAACTCAGACCCCAAGTACAGTCCCCCACCCTGAACCCCGAAACCTGACCCCAAGTACAGTCCCCCAAACCTGAACCCTGACCCCAACTACAGTCCCCCAACCCTGAACCCTGAACTCTGACCCCAAGTACAGTCCCCCAACCCTGAACTCTGACCCCAACTACAGTCCCCCAACCCTGAACCCTGAACTCTGACCCCAAGTACAGTCCTCCAACCGTGAACTCTGACCCCAAGTCCAGTCCCCCAACCCTGAACCCTGAACTCTGACCCCAAGTACAGTCCCCCAACCCTGAACCCTGACCCCGAGTACAGTCCCCCAATACTGAACCCTGAACCCTGACCCCAAGTACAGTCCCCCAACCCTGAACTCTGACCCCAAGTACAGTGCCCAACCCTGAACTCTGACCCCAAGTACAGTCCCCCAATCCTGATTCCCGATCCCAGACCCCAAGTACAGTCCCCAAACCCTGAACACTGACCCCAAGTACAGTCCCCCAACCCTGATCCCTGAACTCTGACCCCAAGTACAGTCCCCCAACCCTGAACCCTGACCCCAAGTACAGTCCCCAAACCCTGAACCCTGACCCCAAGCAGTCCGCCAACCCTGAACCCAGACCCCAAGTACAGTCCCCCAACCCTGAACCCTGACCCCAAGTACAATCCCCCAACCATGAACCCTGACCCTAAGTACAGTCCCCAAACCCTGAACCCCGAACCCTGACCCCAAGTACAGTCCCCCAACACTGAACCCTGTCCCCTGACCCCAAGTACAGACCACCAACCTTGAACCCCGAACTCTGACCCCAAGTACAGTCCCCCAACCCTGAACCCTGACCACTGACCCCAAGTACAGTCCCCCAACCCTGAACTCTGACCTCAAGTACAGTCCCCCAACCCTGAACCCTGAACCCAAGTACAGTGCCCTAACCCTGAACCCTGACCCCTGACCCCAAGTGCAGTACCGGAACCCTGAACCCTGACCCCAATACAGTCCACCAACGGTGAACCCTGACCCCTGACCCCAAGTACAGTCCCCCAACCCAGTACCCTGAACTCTGACCGCAAGTACAGTCCCCCAACACTGAACTCTGACCCCTGACCCCATGTACGGACCCCGAACATTGAACCCCGAACCCTGACCCCAAGTACAGTCCCTCAACCCTGAACCCTGACCCCTGACCCCAAGTACAGTCCCCCAACATGGAACCCTGAACTCTGAACCCAAGTACAGTCCCCCAACCCTGAACACTGACCCCAAGTACAGTCTCCCAAACCTGAACCCTGAACGCTGACCCCAAGTACAGTCCGCCAACCCTGAACCCTGTCCCCAAGTACAGTCCCCCAACACAGAACCCTGACCCCTGACCCCAAGTACAGTCCCCCAACCCTTAAGTCTAACCCCAAGTACTGTCTCCCAACCCTGAACCCTGACCCCTGACCCCAAGTACAGTCCCCCAACCCTGAACTCTGACCCCAAGTACAGTCCCCCAACCCTGAACCCTGACCCCAAGTGCTGTCCCCCAGCCTGAATCCTGAACCCTGACCCCAAGTACAGTCCCCCAACCCTGAACCCTGACCCCAAGTACAGTCCCCCAACCCTGAACACTGACCCCAAGTACAGTCACCCAACCCTGAACCCTGAGCCCAAGAAGAGTCCCCCAACCCTGACCCCTGACCCCAAGTACAGTCCCCCAAACCAGAACCCAGAACTCTGACCCCAAGTACAGTCTCCCAACCCTGACCCCTGACCCCAAGTACAGTCCCCCAACCCTGAACCCTGACCCCTGACCCCAAGTACAGTCCCCCAACCCTTTACCCTGAACTCTGACCCCAAGTACAGTTCCCCAACCCTGAACTCTGACCCCAAGTACAGTCCCCCAACCCTGAACTCTGACCCCAAGTACAGTTCCCCAACCCTGAATGCTGAACCCTGACCCCAAGTTCAGTCCCCCAACCCTGAACCCTGTCCCCAAGTACCGTCCCCCAACCCTGAACCCTGTCCCCAAGTACAGTCCCCCAACCCTGAACCGTGACCCCAAGTACAGTCCTCCAACCCTGAACACTGACCCCAAGTACAGTCCCCCAACCCTGAACCCTGACCCCAACTACAGTCCCCCAACCCTGAACCCTGAACTCTGACTCCAAGTACAGTCCCCGAACCCTGAACTCTGACTCCAAGTACAGTCCCCCAACCCTGAACTCTGACTCCAAGTACAGTCCCCCAACCCTGAACCCTGACCCCGAGTACAGTCCCCCAACACTGAACCCTGAACCCTGACCCCAAGTCCAGTCACCCAACCCTGAACCCTGAACCCTGACCGCTAGTACAGTCACCCAACCCTGAACCCTGAACCCTGACCGCTAGTACAGTCCCCCAACCCTGAACTCTGACCCCAAGTACAGTGCCCCAACCCTGAACCCTGAACTCTGACCCCAAGTTCCGTCCACCAACCCTGAACCCTGAACCCAAGAACAGTCCCTCAACCCTGAACCCTGAACCCTGACCCCAAGTTGTCCCCCAACCCTGAACCCTGACCCCAAGTACAGTCCCCCAACCCTGAACCCTGACCCCAAGTACAGTCCCCCAACCCTGAACCCTGAACCCTGACCCCAAGTAGTCCCCCAACCCTGAACCCTGACCCCAAGTACAGTCCCCCAAGCCTGAAACCTGACCCCGAGTACAGTCCCCCAACCCTGAACCCCGAACCCTGACCCCAAGTACAGTCCCCCAAGCCTGAACCCTGTACACTGATCCCACGTACAGTCCCCCAACACTGAACCCTGACCCCTGACCCCATGTACAGACCCCGAACATTGAACCCCGAACCCTGACCCCAAGTACAGTCCCTCAACCCTGAACCCTGACCCCTGACCCCAAGTACAGTCCCCCAACATGGACCCCTGAACTCTGAACCCAAGTACAGTCCCCCAACCCTGAACCCTGACCCCAAGTACAGTCCCCCAACCCTGAACGCTGACCCCGTGTACAGTCCGCCAACCCTGAACCCTGTCCCCAAGTACAGTCCCCCAACACAGAACCCTGACCCCTGACCCCAAGTACAGTCCCCCAACCCTAAAGTCTAACCCCAAGTACTGTCTCCCAACCCTGAACCCTGACCCCTGACCCCAAGTACAGTCCCCCAACCCTGAACTCTTACCCCAAGTACAGTCCCCCAACCCTGAACCCTGACCCCAAGTGCTGTCCCCCAGCCTGAATCCTGAACCCTGACCCCAAGTACAGTCCCCCAACCCTGAATCCTGACCCCAAGTACAGTCCCCCAACCCTGAACACTGACCCCAAGTACCGTTCCCCCAACCCTGAACCCTGAACCTAAGAAGAGTTCCCCAACCCTGAAACCTGACCCCAAGTACAGTCCCCCAAACCAGAACCCAGAACTCTGACCCCAAGTACAGTCTCCCAACCCTGAACCCTGACCCCAAGTACAGTCCCCCAACCCTGAACCCTGACCCCTGACCCCAAGTACAGTCCCCCAACCCTTTACCCTGAACTCTGACCCCAAGTCCAGTTCCCCAACCCTGAACTCTGACCCCAAGTAGAGTCCCCCAACCCTGAACCCTGAACTCTGACTCCAAGTACAGTTCCCCAACCCTGAATGCAGAACCCTGACCCCAAGTTCAGTCCCCCAACCCTGAACCCTGACCCCAAGTACAGTCCCCCAACCCTGGACCCTGTCCCCATGTACAGTCCCCCAACCCTGAACCCTGACCCCAAGTACAGTCCCCCAACCCTGAACACTGACCCCAAGTACAGTCCCCCAACCCTGAACCCTGAACCCAAGAAGAGACCCGCAACCCTGAACCCTGACCCCAAGTACAGTCCCCCAAACCAGAACCCAGAACTCTGACACCAAGTACAGTCTCCCAACCCTGACCCCTGACCCCAAGTACAGTCCCCCAACCCTTTGCCCTGAACTCTGACCCCAAGTACAGTTCCCCAACCCTGAACTCTGACCCCAAGTACAGTCCCCCAACCCTGAACCCTGAACTCTGACCCCAAGTACAGTTCCCCAACCCTGAATGCTGAACCCTGACCCCAAGTACAGTCCCCCAACCCTGAACCCTGTCCGCAAGTACAGTCCCCCAACCCTGAACCCTGTCCCCAAGTACAGTCCCCCAACCCTGAACCGTGACCCCAAGTACAGTCCTCCAACCCTGAACACTGACCCCAAGTACAGTCCCCCAAACCAGAACCCAGAACTCTGACCCCAAGTACAGTCCCCCAACCCTGAACCCTGACCCCAAGTATAGTCCCCCACCCTAAACCCCGAACCCTGACCCCAAGTACAGTCCCCCAACCCTGAACCCAGAACTCTGACCCCAAGTACAGTCCCCCAACCCTGAACTCTGACCCCAAGTACAGTCCCCCAACCCTAAACCCTGAACTCTGACCCCAAGTACAGTCCCCCAAACCTGCACCCTGAACTCAGACCCCAAGTACAGTCCCCCACCCTGAACCCCGAACCCTGACCCCAAGTACAGTCCCCCAACCCTGAACCCTGACCCCAACTACAGTCCCCCAACCCTGAACCCTGAACTCTGACCCCAAGTACAGTCCCCCAACCCTGAACTCTGACCCCAACTACAGTCCCCCACCCCTGAACCCTGAACTCTGACCCCTAGTGCAGTCCTCCAACCGTGAACTCTGACCCCAAGTCCAGTCCCCCAACCCTGAACCCTGAACTCTGACCCCAAGTACAGTCCCCCAACCCTGAACCCTGACCCCGAGTACAGTCCCCCAATACTGACCCTGACCCCAAGTACAGTCCCCCAACCCTGAACCGTGAACCCTGACCGCTAGTACAGTCCCCCAACCCTGAACTCTGACCCCAAGTACAGTGCCCAACCCTGAACTCTGACCCCAAGTACAGTCCCCCAATCCTGATTCCCGATCCCAGACCCCAAGTCCAGTCCCCAAACCCTGAACACTGACCCCAAGTACAGTCCCCCAACCCTGAACCCTGACCCCAAGTACAGTCCCCAAACCCTGAACCCTGAACCCTGACCCCAAGCAGTCCGCCAACCCTGTACCCTGACCCCAAGTACAGTCCCCCAACCAGGAACCCTGACCCTATGTACAGTCCCCAAACCCTGAACCCCGAACCCTGACCCCAAGTACAGTCCCCCAACACTGAACCCTGACCCCTGACCCCAAGTACAGACCCCCAACCTTGAACCCCGAACTCTGACCCCAAGTACAGTCCCCCAACCCTGAACCCTGACCACTGACCCCAAGTACAGTCCCCCAACCCTGAACTCTGACCTCAAGTACAGTCCCCCAACCCTGAACCCTGAACTCTGAACCCAAGTACAGTCCCCTAACCCTGAACCCTGACCCCTGACCCCAAGTGCAGTACCGGAACCCTGAACCCTGACCCAATACAGTCCACCAACGGTGAACCCTGACCCCTGACCCCAAGTACAGTCCCCCAACCCTGTACCCTGAACTCTGACCGCAAGTACAGTCCCCCAACCATGAACCCTGACCCTAAGTACAGTCCCCAAACCCTGAACCCAGAACCCTGACCCCAAGTACAGTCCCCCAACACTGAACCCTGACCCCTGACCCGATGTACAGACCCCGAACATTGAACCCCGAACCCTGACCCCAAGTACAGTCCCTCAACCCTGAACCCTGACCCCTGACCCCAAGTACAGTCCCCCAACATGGAACCCTGAACTCTGAACCCAAGTACAGTCCCCCAACCCTGAACACTGACCCCAAGTACAGTCTCCCAAACCTGAACCCTGAACGCTGACCCCAAGTACAGTCCGCCAACCCTGAACCCTGTCCCCAAGTACAGTCCCCCAACACAGAACCCTGACCCCTGACCCCAAGTACAGTCCCCCAACCCTTAAGTCTAACCCCAAGTACTGTCTCCCAACCCTGAACCCTGACCCCTGACCCCAAGTACAGTCCCCCAACCCTGAACTCTGACCCCAAGTACAGTCCCCCAACCCTGAACCCTGACCCCAAGTGCTGTCCCCCAGCCTGAATCCTGAACCCTGACCCCAAGTACAGTCCCCCAACCCTGAACCCTGACCCCAAGTACAGTCCCCCAACCCTGAACACTGACCCCAAGTACAGTCACCCAACCCTGAACCCTGAACCCAAGAAGTCCCCCATCCCTGACCCCTGACCCCAAGTACAGTCCCCCAAACCAGAACCCAGAACTCTGACCCCAAGTACAGTCTCCCAACCCTGACCCCTGACCCCAAGTACAGTCCCCCAACCCTGAACCCTGACCCCTGACCCCAAGTACAGTCCCCCAAACCTTTACCCTGAACTCTGACCCCAAGTACAGTTCCCCAACCCTGAACTCTGACCCCAAGTACAGTCCCCCAACCCTGAACTCTGACCCCAAGTACCGTTCCCCAACCCTGAATGCTGAACCCTGACCCCAAGTTCAGTCCCCCAACCCTGAACCCTGTCCCCAAGTACAGTCCCCCAACCCTGAACCCTGTCCCCAAGTACAGTCCCCCAACCCTGAACCGTGACCCCAAGTACAGTCCTCCAACCCTGAACACTGACCCCAAGTACAGTCCCCCAACCCTGAACCCTGACCCCAACTACAGTCCCCCAACCCTGAACCCTGAACTCTGACTCCAAGTACAGTCCCCCAACCCTGAACTCTGACCCCATGTACAGTCCCCCAACCCTGAACTCTGACCCCAACTACAGTCCCCCAACCCTGAACCCTGAACTCTGACCCCAAGTACAGTCCACCAAACCTGAACTCTGACTCCAAGTACAGTCCCCCAATCCTGAACTCTGACTCCAAGTACAGTCCCCCAACCCTGAACCCTGACCCCAAGTACAGTCCCCGAACACTGAACCCTGGACCCTGACCCCAAGTACAGTCACCCAACCCTGAACCCTGAACCCTGACCGCTAGTACAGTCACCCAACCCTGAACCCTGAACCCTGACCGCTAGTACAGTCCCCCAACCCTGAACTCTGACCCCAAGTACAGTGCCCCAACCCTGAACCCTGAACTCTGACCCCAAGTACAGTCCCCCAGTCCTGATCCCCGATCCCCGACCCCAAGTACAGTCCCCAAACCCTGAACACTGACCCCAAGTACAGTCCCCCAACCCTGAACCCTGAACACTGACCCCAAGTACCGTCCACCAACCCTGAACCCTGAACCCAAGAACAGTCCCTCAACCCTGAACCCTGAACCCTGACCCCAAGTTGTCCCCCAACCCTGAACCCTGACCCCAAGTACAGTCCCCCAACCCTGAACCCTGACCCCAAGTACAGTCCCCCAACCCTGAACCCTGAACCCTAACCCCAAGTAGTCCCCCAACCCTGAACCCTGACCCCAAGTACAGTCCCCCAAGCCTGAAACCTGACCCCGAGTACAGTACCCCAACCCTGAACCCCGAACCCTGACCCCAAGTACAGTCCCCCAAGCCTGAACCCTGACCCCTGACCCCATGTACAGACCCCGAACATTGAACCCCGAACCCTGACCCCAAGTACAGTCCCTCAACCCTGAACCCTGAACCCTGACCCCAAGTACAGTCCCCCAACATGGACCCCTGAACTCTGAACCCAAGTACAGTCCCCCAACCCTGAACCCTGACCCCAAGTACAGTCCCCCAACCCTGAAACCTGACCCCCAGTACAGTCCCCCAACCCTGAACCCTGAACGCTGACCCCAAGTACAGTCCGCCAACCCTGAACCCTGTCCCCAAGTACAGTCCCCCAACACAGAACCCTGGCCCCTGACCCCAAGTACAGTCCCCCAACCCTAAAGTCTAACCCCAAGTATTGTCTCCCAACCCTGAACCCTGACCCCTGACCCCAAGTACAGTCCCCCAACCCTGAACTCTTACCCCAAGTACAGTCCCCCAACACTGAACCCTGACCCCAAGTGCTGTCCCCCAGCCTGAATCCTGAACCCTGACCCCAAGTACAGTCCCCCAACCCTGAACCCTGACCCCAAGTACAGTCCCCCAACCCTGAACACTGACCCCAAGTACCGTCCCCCAACCCTGAACCCTGAACCTAAGAAGAGTCCCCCAACCCTGAACCCTGACCCCAAGTACAGTCCCCCAAACCAGAACCCAGAACTCTGACCCCAAGTACAGTCTCCCAACCCTGAACCCTGACCCCAAGTACAGTCTCCCAACCCTGAACCCTGACCCCAAGTACAGTCCCCCAGCCCTGAACCCTGACCCCAAGTATAGCCCCCAACCCTTTACCCTGAACTCTGACCCCAAGTACAGTTCCCCAACCCTGAATGCAGAACCATGACCCCAAGTTCAGTCCCCCAACCCTGAACCCTGACCCCAAGTACAGTCCCCCAACCCTGAACCCTGTCCCCATGTACAGTCCACCAACCCTGAACCCTGACCCCAAGTACAGTCCCCCAACCCTGAACACTGACCCCAAGTACAGTCCCCCAACCCTGAACCCTGAACCCAAGAAGAGACCCGCAACCCTGAACCCTGACCCCAAGTACAGTCCCCCAAACCAGAACCCAGAACTCTGACACCAAGTACAGTCTCCCAACCCTGACCCCTGACCCCAAGTACTAGGTGTGATCTAGGTGTGTGTGTACATAGATCCCTGAAAGTTGGGAATCAAGTAGATAAGGTTGTTAAGAAGGCGTACGGTGTCTTGGCGTTTATTGGTAGGGGGATTGAATTTAGGAGTCGCAGTGTAATGTTGCAACTGTACACTACTCTAGTGCGGCCGCACTTGGAGTACTGTGTGCAGTTCTGGTCCCCGCATTACAAGAAGGATGTGGAGGCGTTGGAGAGGGTGCAGAGGAGGTTTACTAGGATGGTGCCTGGTATGGTGGGGAGGTCCTATGAGGAGAGACTGAGGGATTTAGGGTTGTTTTCGTTGGAAAGAAGGCGGCTAAGAGGGGATCTTATTGAAACATGTAAGATGATTAGAGGTTTAGATAGGGTGGATAGTGATAGCCTTTTTCCTCGGATGGAGAAAGCTAGCACGAGGGGGCATGGCTTTAAATTAAGGGGGGGTAGCTACAGGACGGATGTCAGGGGTAGGTTCTTTACCCAGCGGGTGGTGAAGGATTGGAATGCCCTGCCTGCTGCAGTTGTAAATGCGTCTAGTTTGGGGGCGTTTAAGAGATCTCTGGATAGGTTTATGGACGAAAAGGGATTGGTATAGGCTAGTGGGTCATTGTTTTTTGTAACTGGTCGGCGCAACATCGTGGGCCGAAGGGCCTGTTCTGCGCTGTAATGTTCTATGTTCTATGTTCTATGTTCTAAGTACAGTCCCCCAACCCTTTACCCTGAACTCTGACCCCCAGTACAGTTCCCCAACCCTGAACTCTGACCCCAAGTACAGTCCCCCAACCCTGAACCCTGAACTCTGACCCCAAGTACAGTTCCCCAACCCTGAATGCTGAACCCTGACCCCAAGTACAGTCCCCCAACCCTGAACCCTGTCACCAAGTACAGTCCCCCAACCCTGAACCCTGTCCCCAAGTACAGTCCCCCAACCCTGAACCGTGACCCCAAGTACAGTCCTCCAACCCTGAACACTGACCCCAAGTACAGTCCCCCAAACCAGAACCCAGAACTCTGACCCCAAGTACAGTCCCCCAACCCTGAACCCTGACCCCAAGTATAGTCCCCCACCCTAAACCCCGAACCCTGACCCCAAGTACAGTCCCCCAACCCTGAACTCAGAATTCTGACCCCAAGTACAGTCCCCCAACCCTGAACTCTGACCCCAAGTACAGTCCCCCAACCCTAAACCCTGAACTCTGACCCCAAGTACAGTCCCCCAACCCTGATCCCTGAACTCTGACCCCAAGTACAGTCCCCCAAACCTGAACCCTGAACTCAGACACCAAGTACAGTCCCCCACCCTGAACCCCGAACCCTGACCCCAAGTACAGTCCCCCAACCCTGAACCCTGACCCCAACTACAGTCCCCCAACCCTGAACCCTGAACTCTGACCCCAAGTACAGTCCCCCAACCCTGAACTCTGACCCCAACTACAGTCCCCCAACCCTGAACTCTGACCCCAAGTACAGTCCTCCAACCGTGAACTCTGACCCCAAGTCCAGTCCCCCAACCCTGAACCCTGAACCCTGACCCCAAGTACAGTCACCCAACCCTGAACCGTGAACCCTGACCGCTAGTGCAGTCGCCCAACCCTGAACTCTGACCCCAAGTACAGTCCCCCAATCCTGATTCCCGATCCCAGACCCCAAGTACAGTCCCCAAACCCTGAACACTGACCCCAAGTACAGTCCCCCAACCCTGATCCCTGAACTCTGACCCGAAGTACAGTCCCCCAACCCTGAACCCTGACCCCAAGTACAGTCCCCAAACCCTGAACCCTGAACCCTGACCCCAAGCAGTCCGCCAACCCTGAACCCAGACCCCAAGTACAGTCCCCCAACCCTGAACCCTGACCCCAAGTACAGTCCCCCAACCATGAACCCTGACCCTAAGTACAGTCCCCAAACCCTGAACCCCGAACCCTGACCCCAAGTACAGTCCCCCAACACTGAACCCTGACCCCTGACCCCAAGTACAGACCCCCAACCTTGAACCCCGAACTCTGACCCCAAGTACAGTCCCCCAACCCTGAACACTGACCACTGACCCCAAGTACAGTCCCCCAACCCTGAACTCTGACCTCAAGTACAGTCCCCCAACCCTGAACCCTAAACTCTGAACCCAAGTACAGTCCCCTAACCCTGAACCCTGACCGCTGACCCCAAGTGCAGTACCGGAACCCTGAACCCTGACCCCAACACAGTCCACCAACGGTGAACCCTGACCCCTGACCCCAAGTACAGTCCCCCAACCCTGTACCCTGAACTCTGACCGCAAGTACAGTCCCCCAACCATGAACCCTGACCCTAAGTACAGTCCCCAAACCCTGAACCCAGAACCCTGACCCCAAGTACAGTCCCCCAACACTGAACCCTGACCCCTGACCCCATGTACAGACCCCGAACATTGAACCCCGAACCCTGACCCCAAGTACAGTCCCTCAACCCTGAACCCTGACCCCTGACCCCAAGTACAGTCCCCCAACATGGAACCCTGAACTCTGAACCCAAGTACAGTCCCCCAACCCTGAACACTGACCCCAAGTACAGTCTCCCAACCCTGAACCCTGAACGCTGACCCCAAGTACAGTCCGCCAACCCTGAACCCTGTCCCCAAGTACAGTCCCCCAACACAGAACCCTGACCCCTGACCCCAAGTACAGTCCCCCAACCCTTAAGTCTAACCCCAAGTACTGTCTCCCAACCCTGAACCCTGACCCCTGACCCCAAGTACAGTCCCCCAACCCTGAACACTGACCCCAAGTACAGTCCCCCAACCCTGAACCCTGACCCCAAGTACAGTCACCCAACCCTGAACCCTGAACCCAAGAAGAGTCCCCCAACCCTAACCCCTGACCCCAAGTACAGTCCCCCAAACCAGAACCCAGAACTCTGACCCCAAGTACTGTCTCCCAACCCTGACCCCTGACCCCAAGTACAGTCCCCCAACCCTGAACCCTGACCCCTGACCCCAAGTACAGTCCCCCAACCCTTTACCCTGAACTCTGACCCCAAGTACAGTTCCCCAACCCTGAACTCTGACCCCAAGTACAGTCCCCCAACCCTGAACTCTGACCCCAAGTACAGTTCCCCAACCCTGAATGCTGAACCCTGACCCCAAGTTCAGTCCCCCAACCCTGAACCCTGTCCCCAAGTACAGTCCCCCAACCCTGAACCCTGTCCCCAAGTACAGTCCCCCAACCCTGAACCGTGACCCCAAGTACAGTCCTCCAACCCTGAACACTGACCCCAAGTACAGTCCCCCAACCCTGAACCCTGACCCCAACTACAGTCCCCCAACCCTGAACCCTGAACTCTGACTCCAAGTACAGTCCCCGAACCCTGAACTCTGACCCCATGTACAGTCCCCCAACCCTGAACTCTGACCCCAACTACAGTCCCCCAACCCTGAACCCTGAACTCTGACCCCAAGTACAGTCCACCAAACCTGAACTCTGACTCCAAGTACAGTCCCCCAACCCTGAACTCTGACTCCAAGTACAGTCCCCCAACCCTGAACCCTGACCCCGAGTACAGTCCCCCAACACTGAACCCTGAACCCTGACCCCAAGTACAGTCACCCAACCCTGAACCCTGAACCCTGACCGCTAGTACAGTCACCCAACCCTGAACCCTGAACCCTGACCGCTAGTACAGTCCCCCAACCCTGAACTCTGACCCCAAGTACAGTGCCCCAACCGTGAACCCTGAACTCTGACCCCAAGTACAGTCCCCCAGTCCTGATCCCCGATCCCCGACCCCAAGTACAGTCCCCAAACCCTGAACACTGACCCCAAGTACAGTCCCCCAACCCTGAACCCTGAACTCTGACCCCAAGTACCGTCCACCAACCCTGAACCCTGAACCCAAGAACAGTCCCTCAACCCTGAACCCTGAACCCTGACCCCAAGTTGTCCCCCAACTCTGAACCCTGACCCCAAGTACAGTCCCCCAACCCTGAACCCTGACCCCAAGTACAGTCCCCCAACCCTGAACCCCGAACCCTGACCCCAAGTACAGTCCCCCAAGCCTGAACCCTGTACACTGACCCCACGTACAGTCCCCCAACACTGAACCCTGTCCCCTGACCCCATGTACAGACCCCGAACATTGAACCCCGAACCCTGACCCCAAGTACAGTCCCTCAACCCTGAACCCTGACCCCTGACCCCAAGTACAGTCCCCCAACATGGACCCCTGAACTCTGAACCCAAGTACAGTCCCCCAACCCTGAACCCTGACCCCAAGTACAGTCCCCCAACCCTGAAACCTGACCCCCAGTACAGTCCCCCAACCCTGAACCCTGAACGCTGACTCCAAGTACAGTCCGCCAACCCTGAACCCTGTCCCCAAGTACAGTCCCCCAACACAGAACCCTGACCCCTGACCCCAAGTACAGTCCCCCAACCCTAAAGTCTATCCCCAAGTACTGTCTCCCAACCCTGAACCCTGACCCCTGACCCCAAGTACAGTCCCCCAGCCCTGAACTCTTACCCCAAGTACAGTCCCCCAACCCTGAACCCTGACCCCAAGTGCTGTCCCCCAGCCTGAATCCTGAACCCTGACCCCAAGTACAGTCCCCCAACCCTGAACCCTGACCCCAAGTACAGTCCCCCAACCGTGAACGCTGACCCCAAGTACCGTCCCCCAACCCTGAACCCTGAACCTAAGAAGAGTCCCCCAACCCTGAACCCTGACCCCAAGTACAGTCCCCCAAACCAGAACCCAGAACTCTGACCCCAAGTACAGTCTCCCAACCCTGAACCCTGACCCCAAGTACAGTCCCCAAACCCTGAACCCTGACCCCAAGTACAGTCCCCCAACCCTTTACCCTGAACTCTGACCCCAAGTACAGTTCCCCAACCCTGAACTCTGACCCCAAGTACAGTCCCCCAACCCTGAACCCTGAACTCTGACCCCAAGTACAGTTCCCCAACCCTGAATGCTGAACCCTGACCCCATGTACAGTCCCCCAACCCTGAACCCTGACCCCAAGTACAGTCCACCAACCCTGAACACTGACCCCAAGTACAGTCCCCCAACCCTGAACCCTGAACCCAAGAAGAGTCCCGCAACCCTGAACCCTGACCCCAAGTACAGTCCCCCAAACCAGAACCTAGAACTCTGACACCAAGTACAGTCTCCCAACCCTGACCCCTGACCCCAAGTACAGTCCCCCAATCCTTTACCCTGAACTCTGACCCCAAGTACAGTTCCCCAACCCTGAACTCTGACCCCAAGTACAGTCCCCCAACCCTGAACCCTGAACTCTGACCCCAAGTACAGTTCCCCAACCCTGAATACTGAACCCTGACCCCAAGTACAGTCCCCCAACCCTGAACCCTGTCCCCAAGTAAAGTCCCCCAACCCTGAACCCTGTCCCCAAGTACAGTCCCCCAACCCTGAACCGTGACCCCAAGTACAGTCCTCCAACCCTGAACACTGACCCCAAGTACAGTCCCCCAAACCAGAACCCAGAACTCTGACCCCAAGTACAGTCCCCCAACCCTGAACCCTGACCCCAAGTACAGTCCCCCAACCCTGAACCCTGAACTCTGACCCCAAGTACAGTTCCCCAACCCTGAATGCTGAACCCTGTCCCCAAGTTCAGTCCCCCAACCCTGAACCCTGTCCCCAAGTACAGTCCCCCAACCCTGAACCCTGACCCCAAGTGCAGTCCCCCAACCCTGAACCCTGAACCCAAGAAGAGTCCCCCAACCCTGAACCCTGACCCCAAGTACAGTCCCCCAAACCAGAACCCAGAACTCTGACCCCAAGTACAGTCTCCCAACCCTGACTCCTGACCCCAAGTACAGGCCCCCAACCCTGAACCCTGACCCCAACTACAGTCCCCCAACCCTTTACGCTGAACTCTGACCCCAGTACAGTTCCCCAACCCTGAACTCTGACCCCAAGTACAGTCCCCCAACCCTGAACCCTGAACTCTGACCCCAAGTACAGTTCCCCAACCCTGAATGCTGAACCCTGACCCCAAGTTCAGTCCCCCAACCCTGAACCCTGTCCCCAAGTACAGTCCCCCAACCCTGAACCCTGTCCCCAAGTACAATCCCCCAACCCTGAACCGTGACCCCAAGTACAGTCCTCCAACCCTGAACACTGACCCCAAGTACAGTCCCCCAACCCTGAACCCTGAACCCAAGAAGAGTCCCCCAACCCTGAACCCTGACCCCAAGTACAGTCCCCCAAACCAGAACCCTGAACTCTGACCCCAAGTACAGTCCCCCAACCCTGAACCCTGACCCCTGACCCCATGTACAGTCCCCCAACCCTTTACCCTGAACTCTGACCCCAAGTACAGTTCCCCAACCCTGAACTCTGACCCCAAGTACAGTCCCCCAACTCTGAAACCTGAACTCTGACCCCAAGGACAGTCCCCCCACCGTGAACCCTGACCACGAGTACAGTCCCCCAACCCTGAATCCCGAACTCTGACCCCAAGTACAGTCCCTCAACCCTGAACACTGAACTCTGCCACCGAGTACAGTCCCCCAAACCTGAACCCTGAACTCTGACCCCAAGTACAGTCCCCCACACTGAACCCCGAACCCTGACCCCAAGTACAGTCCCCCAACCCTGCACCCTGACCCCAAGTACAGTCCCCAACCCTGAACCCTGAACCCAAGAACTGTCCGTCAACCCTGAACCCTGACCCCAGGTACAGTCCCCCAAACCTGAACCCTGAACTCTGACCACAAGTATAGTCCCCCACCCTGAACCCCGAACCCTGACGCCAAGTACAGTCCCCCAACCCTGAACCCTGACCCCTGATCCCAAGTACAGTCCCCCAACCCTGAAACCTGACCCCAACTACAGTAACCCAACCCTGAACTCTGACCCCAATTACAGTCCCCCAACCCTGAACTCTAACCCCAACTACATTCCCACAACCCTGAACCCTGAACTCTGACCCCAAGTACAGTCCAACCCTGAACTCTGACCCCAAGTACAGTCCCCCAACCCTGAACCCTGAACTCTGACCGCAAGTACAGTCCCCCAACCCTGAACCCTGACCGGGAGTACAGTCCCCCAAACCTGAACCCTGAACCCTGACCCCTAGTACAGTCCCCGAACCCTGAACTCTGACCCCAAGTACAGTCCCCCAACCCTGAACTCTGACCCCAAGTACAGTCCCCCAACACTGAACCCTGACCCCTGACCCCAAGTACAGTCCCCCAATCCTGATCCCCGATCCCAGACCCCAAGTACAGTCCCCAAACCCTGAACACTGACCCCAAGTACAGTCCCCCAACCCTGATCCCTGGACTCTGACCCCAAGTACAGTCCCCCAACCCTGATCCCTGACCCCTGACCCCAAGTACAGTCCCCCCAACCCTGAACCCTGACCCCAAGTACAGTCCCCCAACCCTGAACAGTGAACCCTGCCTCCAAGAACAGTCCCCCAACCCTGAACCCTGACCCCTGACCCCAAGTACAGTCCCCCAACCCTGAACCCCGAACCCTGACCCCAAGTACAGTCCCCCAAGCCCGAACCCTGACCCCTGACCCCATGTACAGACCCCCAAACTTGAACCCCGAACCCTGACCCCAAGTAAAGTCCCTCAACCCTAACCCCTGACCCCAAGTGCAGTAGCCCAACCCTGAACCCTGACCCCAATACAGTCCCCCAACCGTGAACTCTGACCCCAAGTACAGTCCCCCAACCCTGAACCCTGACCCCAAATACAGTTCCCTAACCCTGAACTCTGACCCCAAGTACAGTCCCCCAACCCTGAACCCTGACCCCAAATACAGTCCCCTAACCCTGAACCCTGACCCCAAGTACAGTGCCCCAACCCTGAATCCCGAACCCTGACCCCAAGTACAGTCCCTCAACCCTGAACCCCGAACCCTGACCCCAAGTACAGTCCCCCAACCCTGAACCCTGAACCCAAGAACAGTCCCCCAACCCTGAACCCAGAACTCTGACCCCAAGTACAGTCCCCCAACCCTGATCCCTGAACTCTGACCCCAAGTACAGTCCCCCAAACCTGAACCCTGAACTCAGACCCCAAGTACAGTCCCCCACCCTGAACCCCGAACCCTGACCCCAAGTACAGTCCCCCAACCCTGAACCCTGACCCCAACTACAGTCCCCCAACCCTGAACCCTGAACTCTGACCCCAAGTACAGTCCCCTAACCCTGAACCCTGACCCCTGATCCCAAGTACAGTCCCCCAACCCTGAAACCTGACCCCAACTACAGTACCCCAACCCTGAACTCTGACCCCAATTACAGTCCCCCAACCCTGAACTCTAACCCCAACTACATTCCCACAACCCTGAACCCTGAACTCTGACCCCACGTACAGTCCAACCCTGAACTCTGACCCCAAGTACAGTCCCCCAACCCTGAACCCTGAACTCTGACCGCAAGTACAGTCCCCCAACCCTGAACCCTGACCGGGAGTACAGTCCCCCAAACCTGAACCCTGAACCCTGACCCCAAGTATAGTCACCCAACCCTGAACCCTGAACCCTGACCCCTAGTACAGTCCCCGAACCCTGAACTCTGACCCCAAGTACAGTCCCCCAACACTGAACCCTGACCCCTGACCCCAAGTACAGTCCCCCAACCCTGAACCCTGACCCCTGATCCCAAGTACAGTCCCCCAACCCTGAAACCTGACCCCAACTACAGTACCCCAACCCTGAACTCTGACCCCAAGTACAGTCCCCCAACCCTGAACTCTAACCCCAACTACATTCCCACAACCCTGAACCCTGAACTCTGACCCCAAGTACAGTCCAACCCTGAACTCTGACCCCAAGTATAGTCCCCCAACCCTGAACCCTGAACTCTGACCGCAAGTACAGTCCCCCAACCCTGAACCCTGGCCCCGAGTACAGTCCCCCAAACCTGAACACTGAACCCTGACCCCAAGTATAGTCACCCAACCCTGAACCCTGAACCCTGACCCCTAGTACAGTCCCCCAACCCTGAACTCTGACCCCAAGTACAGTCCCCCAACACTGAACCCTGACCCCTGACCCCAAGTACAGTCCCCCAATCCTGATCCCCGATCCCAGACCCCAAGTACAGTCCCCAAACCCTGAACACTGACCCCAAGTACAGTCCCCCAACCCTGATCCCTGGACTCTGACCCCAAGTACAGTCCCCCAACCCTGATCCCTGACCCCTGACCCCAAGTACAGCCCCCCCAACCCTGAACCCTGACCCCAAGTACAGCCCCCCCAACCCTGAACCCTGACCCCAAGTACAGTCCCCCAACCCTGAGCAGTGAACCCTGCCTCCAAGAACAGTCCCCCAACCCTGAACCCTGACCCCTGACCCCAAGTACAGTCCCCAAACCCTGACCCGAAGTACAGTCCCCCAAGCCCGAACCCTGACCCCTGACCCCATGTACAGACCCCCAAACTTGAACCCCGAACCCTGACCCCAAGTAAAGTCCCCCAACCCTGACCCCTGACCCCAAGTGCAGTAGCCCAACCCTGAACCCTGACCCCAATACAGTCCCCCAACCGTGAACCCTGACCACAAGTACAGTCACCCGACCCTGAACCCTGAACTCTGACCCCAAGTACAGTCCCCCAACCCTGAACCCTGACCCCAAATACAGTTCCCCAACCCTGAACTCTGACCCCAAGTACAGTCCCCCAACCCTGAACCCTGACCCCAAATACAGTCCCCTAACCCTGAACCCTGACCCCAAGTACAGTGCCCCAGCCCTGAATCCCGAACCCTGACCCCAAGTACAGTACCTCAACCCTGAACCCCGAACCCTGACCCCAAGTACAGTCCCCCAACCCTGAACCCTGAACTCTGACCCCAAGTACAGTTCCCCAACCCTGAATGCTGAACCCTGACCCCAAGTTCAGTCCCCCAACCCTGAACCCTGACCCCAAGTACAGTCCCCCAACCCTGAACCCTGTCCCCATGTACAGTCCCCCAACCCTGAACCCTGACCCCAAGTACAGTCCCCCAACCCTGAACACTGACCCCAAGTACAGTCCCCCAACCCTGAACCCTGAACCCAAGAAGAGTCCCGCAACCCTGAACCCTGACCCCAAGTACAGTCCCCCAAACCAGAACCTAGAACTCTGACACCAAGTACAGTCTCCCAACCCTGACCCCTGACCCCAAGTACAGTCCCCCAATCCTTTACCCTGAACTCTGACCCCAAGTACAGTTCCCCAACCCTGAACTCTGACCCCAAGTACAGTCCCCCAACCCTGAACCCTGAACTCTGACCCCAAGTACAGTTCCCCAACCCTGAATGCTGAACCCTGACCCCAAGTACAGTCCCCCAACCCTGAACCCTGTCCCCAAGTACAGTCCCCCAACCCTGAACCCTGTCCCCAAGTACAGTCCCCCAACCCTGAACCGTGACCCCAAGTACAGTCCTCCAACCCTGAACACTGACCCCAAGTACAGTCCCCCAAACCAGAACCCAGAACTCTGACCCCAAGTACAGTCCCCCAACCCTGAACCCTGACCCCAAGTACAGTCCCCCAACCCTGAACCCTGACCCCTGACCCCAAGTACAGTCCCCCAAACCTTTACCCTGAACTCTGACCCCAAGTACAGTTCCCCAACCCTGAACTCTGACCCCAAGTACAGTTCCCCAACCCTGAACCCTGAACTCTGACCCCAAGTACAGTTCCCCAACCCTGAATGCTGAACCCTGTCCCCAAGTTCTGTCCCCCAACCCTGAACACTGTCCCCAAGTACAGTCCCCCAACCCTAAACCCTGACCCCAAGTGCAGTCCCCCAACCCTGAACCCTGACCCCAAGTGCAGTCCCCCAACCCTGAACCCTGACCCCAAGTGCAGTCCCCCAACCCTGAACCCTGACCCCAAGTATAGTCCCCCAACCCTGACCCCGAACCCAAGAAGAGTCCCCCAACCCTGAACCCTGACCCCAAGTACAGTCCCCCAAACCAGAACCCAGAACTCTGACCCCAAGTACAGTCTCCCAAACCTGACTCCTGACCCCAAGTACAGGCCCCCAACCCTGAACCCTGACCCCTGACCCCAACTACAGTCCCCCAACCCTTTACGCTGAACTCTGACCCCAGTACAGTTCCCCAACCCTGAACTCTGACCCCAAGTTCAGTCCCCCAACCCTGAACCCTGAACTCTGACCCCAAGTACAGTTCCCCAACCCTGAATGCTGAACCCTGACCCCAAGTTCAGTCCCCCAACCCTGAACCCTGTCCCCAAGTACAGTCCCCCAACCCTGAACCCTGTCCCCAAGTACAATCCCCCAACCCTGAACCGTGACCCCAAGTACAGTCCTCCAACCCTGAACACTGACCCCAAGTACAGTCTCCCAACCCTGAACCCTGACCCCAAGTACAGTCCCCCAAACCAGAACCCAGAACTCTGACCCCAAGTACAGTCTCCCAACCCTGAACCCTGACCCCAAGTACAGTCCCCCAACCCTGAACCCTGACCCCTGACCCCAAGTTCAGTCCCCCAACCCTTTACCCTGAACTCTGACCCCAAGTACAGTTTCCCAACCCTGAACTCTGACCCCAAGTACAGTCCCCCAACTCTGAAACCTGAACTCTGACCCCAAGTACAGTTCCCCAACCCTGAATGCTGAGCCCTGACCCCAAGTTCAGTCCCCCAACCCTGAACTCTGATCCCAAGTACAGTGCCCGAACCCTGAACCCTGACCCCAATTACAGTCCCCCAACCCTGAACTCTGACCCCAAAGACAGTCCCCCAACCCTCAACCCTGAACTCTGACCCCAAGTACAGTCCCCCAACCCTGAACCCTGACCCCAAGTACAATCCCCCAACCCTGAACCCTGACCCCAAGTACAATCCCACAACCCTGAACCGTGAACCCTGACCCCAATACAGTCACCCGACCCTGAACCCTGACCCCAATACAGTCCCCAACCCTGAACCCTGAACTCTGACCCCAAGTACAGTTCCCCAACCCTGAACCCAGACCCCAAGGACAGTCCCCCAACCCTGCACCCTGACTCCAAGTACAGTCCCCAACCCTGAACCCTGAACCCAAGAACTGTCCGTCAACCCTGAACCCTGACCCCAGGTACAGTCCCCCAAACCTGAACCCTGAACTCTGACCACAAGTACAGTCCCCCACCCTGAACCCTGAACCCTGACCCCTAGTACAGTCCCCCAACCCTGAACTCTGACCCCAAGTACAGTCCCCCAACACTGGACCCTGACCCCTGACCCCAAGTACAGTCCCCCAATCCTGATCCCCGTTCCCAGACCCCAAGTACAGTCCCCAAACCCTGAACACTGACCCCAAGTACAGTCCCCCAACCCTGATCACTGACCCCTGACCCCAAGTACAGTCCCCCCCAACCCTGAACCCTGACCCCAAATACAGTCCCCCAACCCTGAACAGTGAACCCTGCCTCCAAGAACAGTCCCCCAACCCTGAACCCTGACCCCTGACCCTAAGTACAGTCCCCAAACCCTGAACCCCGATCCCTGACCCCAAGTACAGTCCCCCAAGCCCGAACCCTGACCCCATGTACAGACCCCCAAACTTGAACACCGAACCCTGACCCCAAGTAAAGTCCCCCAACCCTGACCCCTGACCCCTGACCCTAAGTACAGTCCCCAAACCCTGAACCCCGAACCCTGACCCCAAGTACAGTCCCCCAAGCCCGAACCCTGACCCCATGTACAGACCCCCAAACTTGAACCCCGAACCCTGACCCCAAGTAAAGTCCCCCAACCCTGACCCCTGACCCCAAGTGCAGTAGCCCAAACCCTGAACCCTGACCCCAATACAGTCCCCCAACCGGGAACCCTGACCACAAGTACAGTCACCCGACCCTGAACCCTGAACTCTGACCCCAAGTACAGTCCCCCAACCCTGAACCCTGACCCCAAATACAGTTCCCTAACCCTGAACTCTGACCCCAAGTACAGTCCCCCAACCCTGAACCCTGACCCCAATACAGTCCCCTAACCCTGAACCCTGACCCCAAGTACAGTGCCCCAACCCTGAATCCCGAACCCTGACCCCAAGTACAGTCCCTCAACCCTGAACCCCGAACCCTGACCCCAAGTACAGTCCCCCAACCCTGAACCCTGAACCCAAGAACAGTCCCTCAACCCTGAACTCTGACCCCAAGTACAGTCCCCCAAACCGGAACCCTGAACTCAGACCCCAAGTACAGTCCCCCACCCTGAACCCCGAACCCTGACCCCAAGTACAGTCCCCCAACCCTGAACCCAGAACTCTGACCCCAAGTACAGTCCCCCAACCCTGAACTCTGACCCCAAGTACAGCCCCCAACCCTGAACCCTGATCTCTGACCCCAAGTACAGTCCCCCAACCCTGATCCCTGAACTCTGACCCCAAGTACAGTCCCCCAAACCTGAACCCTGAACTCAGACCCCAAGTACAGTCCCCCAACCCTGAACCCTGACCCAACTACAGTCCCCCAACCCTGAACCCTGAACTCTGACCCCAAGTACAGTCCCACAACCCTGAACTCTGACCCCAACTACAGTCCCCCAACCCTGAACCCTGAACTCTGACCCCAAGTACAGTGCTCCAACCGTGAACTCTGACCCCAAGTACAGTCCCCCAACCCTGAACCCTGAACTCTGACCCCAAGTACAGTCCCCCAACCCTGAACCCTGACCCCAAGTACAGTCACCCAACCCTGAACCGTGAACCCTGACCGCTAGTACAGTCCCCCAACCCTGAACTCTGACCCCAAGTACAGTGCCCAACCCTGATCCCTGAACTCTGACCCCAAGTACAGTCCCCCAACCCTGAACCCTGACCCCAAGTACAGTCCCCAAACCCTGAACCCTGAACCCTGACCCCAAGCAGTCCGCCAACCCTGAACCCAGACCCCAAGTACAGTCCCCCAACACTGAACCCTGACCCCAAGTACAGTCCCCCAACCATGAACCCTGACCCTAAGTACAGTCCCCAAACCCTGAACCCCGAACCCTGACCCCAAGTATAGTCCCCCAACACTGAACCCTGACCCCTGACCCCAAGTACAGACCCCCAACCTTGAACCCCGAACTCTGACCCCAAGTACATTCCCCCAACCCTGAACCCTGACCACTGACCCCAAGTACAGTCCCCCAACCCTGAACTCTGACCTCAAGTACAGTCCCCCAACCCTGAACCCTGAACTCTGAACCCAAGTACAGTCCCCTAACCCTGAACCCTGACCCCTGACCCCAAGTGCAGTACCGGAACCCTGAACCCTGACCCCAATACAGTCCCCCAACGGTGAACCCTGACCCCAAGTACAGTCCCCCAACCCTGAACCCTGAACTCTGACCCCAAGTACAGTCCCCCAACCATGAACCCTGACCCTAAGTACAGTCCCCAAACCCTGAACCCTGACCCCTTATTGAGTTTTTTGAGAAGGTGACCAAAGAGGTGGATGGGGGTAAGGCAGTTGTCGTGGTATACATGGATTTTAGTAAGGCGTTCGATAAGGTTCACCATGGTAGGCTTCTGCAGAAAATGCAGATGTATGGGATTGTGGGTAATCTAGGAAGTTGGATCAGGAATTGGCTATCAGATAGGAGACAGAGGGTGGTGGTGGATGGTAAATATTCATCATGGAGTGCAGTTACGAGTGGTGTGCCTCAGGGATCTGTTTTGGGGCCACTGTTGTTTGTAATTTTTATTAATGATCTGGATGAGGGTATAGTTGGGTGGATTAGTAAATTTGCTGATGACACCAAAATTGGAGGTGTGGTAGATTGTGAGGAAGGGTGTCATAGTCTGCAGGGAGACTTAGATAGGTTGCAGAGCTGGGCCGAGAGGTGGCGGATGGAATTTAATGCGGAGAAGTGTGAGGTAATTCACTTTGGTAGGAGCAACAGATGTGTCGAGTATAGGGCTAACGGGAGGACTTTGAATAGTGTGGATGAACAGAGGGATCTAGGTGTGTGTGTACATAGATCCCTGAAAGTTGGGAATCAAGTAGATAAGGTTGTCAAGAAGGCGTACGGTGTCTTGGCGTTTATTGGTAGGGGGATTGAATTTAGGAGTCGCAGTGTAATGTTGCAACTGTACACTACTCTAGTGCGGCCGCACTTGGAGTACTGTGTGCAGTTCTGGTCCCCGCATTACAAGAAGGATGTGGAGGCGTTGGAGAGGGTGCAGAGGAGGTTTACTAGGATGTTGCCTGGTATGGAGGGGAGGTCCTATGAGGAGAGACTGAGGGATCTAGGGTTGTTTTCATTGGAAAGAAGGCGGCTAAGAGGGGATCTTATTGAAACATATAAGATGATTAGAGGTTTAGATAGGGTGGATAGTGATAGCCTTTTTCCTCGGATGGAGAAAGCTAGCACGAGGGGGCATGGATTTAAATTAAGGGGGGTAGCTACAGGACGGATGTCAGGGGTAGGTTCTTTACCCAGCGGGTGGTGAGGGATTGGAATGCCCTGCCTGCTGCAGTTGTAAATGCGTCTAGTTTGGGGGCGTTTAAGAGATCTCTGGATAGGTTTATGGACGAAATGGGATTGGTATAGGCTAGTGGGTCATTGTTTTTGTAACTGGTCGGCGCAACATCGTGGGCCGAAGGGCCTGTTCTGCGCTGTAATGTTCTATGTTCTATGTTCGAAGTACAGTCCCCCAACACTGAACCCTGACCCCTGACCCCATGTACAGACCCCGAACATTGAACCCCGAACCCTGACCCCAAGTACAGTCCCTCAACCCTGAACCCTGACCCCTGACCCCAAGTACAGTCCCCCAACATGGAACCCTGAACTCTGAACCCAAGTACAGTCCCCCAACCCTGAACCCTGAACGCTGACCCCAAGTACAGTCCGCCAACCCTGAACCCTGTCCCCAAGTACAGTCCCCCAACCCTGAACACTGACCCCAAGTACAGTCCCCCAACCCTGAACCCTGAACCCAAGAAGAGTCCCCCAACCCTGAACCCTGACCCCAAGTACAGTCCCCCAAACCAGAACCCAGAACTCTGACCCCAAGTACAGTCTCCCAGCCCTGACCCCTGACCCCAAGTACAGTCCCCCAACCCTGAACCCTGACCCCAAGTACAGTCCCCCAACCCTTTACCCTGAACTCTGACCCCAAGTACCGTTCCCCAACCCTGAACTCTGACCCCAAGTACAGTCCCCCAACCCTGAACCCTGAACTCTGACCCCAAGTACAGTTCCCCAACCCTGAATGCTGAACCCTGACCCCAAGTTCAGTCCCCCACCCCTGAACCCTGTCCCCAAGTACAGTCCCCCAACCCTGAACCCTGTCCCCAAGTACGTCCCCCAACCCTGAACCGTGACCCCAAGTACAGTCCTCCAACCCTGAACACTGACCCCAAGTACAGTCCCCCAACCCTGAACCCTGAACCCAAGAAGAGTCCCCCAACCCTGAACCCTGACCCCAAGTACAGTCCCCCAAACCAGAACCCAGAACTCTGACCCCAAGTACAGTCTCCCAACCCTGAACTCTGACCCCAAAGACAGTCCCCCAACCCTCAACCCTGAACTCTGACCCCAAGTACAGTCCCCCAACCCTGAACCCTGAACCCTGACCCCAAGTACAATCCCCCAACCCTGAACCCTGACCCCAAGTACAATCCCACAACCCTGAACCCTGACCCCTGACCCCAAGTGCAGTACCCCAACCCTGAACCCTGACCCCAATACAGTCCCCCAACCGTGAACCCTGACCCCTGACCACAAGCACAGTCCCCCAACCCTGAACCCTGAACTCTGACCCCAAGTACAGTCCCCCAACCCTGAACCCTGAACCCTGACCCCAAGTACAATCCCCCAACCCTGATCCCTGACCCCAAGTACAATCCCACATCCCTGAACCCTGACCCCTGACCCCAAGTGCAGTACCCCAACCCTGAACCCTGACCCCAATACAGTCACTCGACCCTGAACCCTGACCCCAATGCTTTACCCAACCCTGAACCCTGAACTCTGACCCCAAGTACAGTCCCCCAACCCTGAACCCAGACCCCAAGGACAGTCCCCCAACCGTGAACCCTGACCATGAGTACAGTCCCCCAAACCTGAACCCTGAACTCTGACCACAAGTACAGTCCCCCACCCTGAACCCCGAACCCTGACCCCAAGTACAGTCCCCCAACCCTGAACCCTGACCCCTGATCCCAAGTACAGTCCCCCAACCCTGAAACCTGACCCCAACTACAGTACCCCAACCCTGAACCCTGAACTCTGACCCCAAGTACAGTCCCCCAACCCTGAACCCTGAACTCTGACCCCAAATACAGTCCAACCCTGAACTCTGACCCCAAGAACAGTCCCCCAACCCTGAACCCTGAACTCTGACCGCAAGTACAGTCCCCCAAACCTGAACCCTGACCCCAAGTATAGTCACCCAAACCTGAACCCTGAACCCTGACCCCTAGTACAGTCCCCCAACCCTGAACTCTGACCCCAAGTACAGTCCCCCAACACTGGACCCTGACCCCTGACCCCAAGTACAGTCCCCCAATCCTGATCCCCGTTCCCAGACCCCAAGTACAGTCCCCAAACCCTGAACACTGACCCCAAGTACAGTCCCCCAACCCTGATCACTGACCCCTGACCCCAAGTACAGTCCCCCCCAACCCTGAACCCTGACCCCAAATACAGTCCCCCAACCCTGAACAGTGAACCCTGCCTCCAAGAACAGTCCCCCAACCCTGAACCCTGACCCCTGACCCTAAGTACAGTCCCCAAACCCTGAACCCCGATCCCTGACCCCAAGTACAGTCCCCCAAGCCCGAACCCTGACCCCATGTACAGACCCCCAAACTTGAACACCGAACCCTGACCCCAAGTAAAGTCCCCCAACCCTGACCCCTGACCCCTGACCCTAAGTACAGTCCCCAAACCCTGAACCCCGAACCCTGACCCCAAGTACAGTCCCCCAAGCCCGAACCCTGACCCCATGTACAGACCCCCAAACTTGAACCCCGAACCCTGACCCCAAGTAAAGTCCCCCAACCCTGACCCCTGACCCCAAGTGCAGTAGCCCAAACCCTGAACCCTGACCCCAATACAGTCCCCCAACCGGGAACCCTGACCACAAGTACAGTCACCCGACCCTGAACCCTGAACTCTGACCCCAAGTACAGTCCCCCAACCCTGAACCCTGACCCCAAATACAGTTCCCTAACCCTGAACTCTGACCCCAAGTACAGTCCCCCAACCCTGAACCCTGACCCCAATACAGTCCCCTAACCCTGAACCCTGACCCCAAGTACAGTGCCCCAACCCTGAATCCCGAACCCTGACCCCAAGTACAGTCCCTCAACCCTGAACCCCGAACCCTGACCCCAAGTACAGTCCCCCAACCCTGAACCCTGAACCCAAGAACAGTCCCTCAACCCTGAACTCTGACCCCAAGTACAGTCCCCCAACCCTGAACCCTGAACTCAGACCCCAAGTACAGTCCCCCACCCTGAACCCCGAACCCTGACCCCAAGTACAGTCCCCCAACCCTGAACCCAGAACTCTGACCCCAAGTACAGTCCCCCAACCCTGAACTCTGACCCCAAGTACAGCCCCCAACCCTGAACCCTGATCTCTGACCCCAAGTACAGTCCCCCAACCCTGATCCCTGAACTCTGACCCCAAGTACAGTCCCCCAAACCTGAACCCTGAACTCAGACCCCAAGTACAGTCCCCCAACCCTGAACCCTGACCCAACTACAGTCCCCCAACCCTGAACCCTGAACTCTGACCCCAAGTACAGTCCCACAACCCTGAACTCTGACCCCAACTACAGTCCCCCAACCCTGAACCCTGAACTCTGACCCCAAGTACAGTGCTCCAACCGTGAACTCTGACCCCAAGTACAGTCCCCCAACCCTGAACCCTGAACTCTGACCCCAAGTACAGTCCCCCAACCCTGAACCCTGACCCCAAGTACAGTCACCCAACCCTGAACCGTGAACCCTGACCGCTAGTACAGTCCCCCAACCCTGAACTCTGACCCCAAGTACAGTGCCCAACCCTGATCCCTGAACTCTGACCCCAAGTACAGTCCCCCAACCCTGAACCCTGACCCCAAGTACAGTCCCCAAACCCTGAACCCTGAACCCTGACCCCAAGCAGTCCGCCAACCCTGAACCCAGACCCCAAGTACAGTCCCCCAACACTGAACCCTGACCCCAAGTACAGTCCCCCAACCATGAACCCTGACCCTAAGTACAGTCCCCAAACCCTGAACCCCGAACCCTGACCCCAAGTATAGTCCCCCAACACTGAACCCTGACCCCTGACCCCAAGTACAGACCCCCAACCTTGAACCCCGAACTCTGACCCCAAGTACATTCCCCCAACCCTGAACCCTGACCACTGACCCCAAGTACAGTCCCCCAACCCTGAACTCTGACCTCAAGTACAGTCCCCCAACCCTGAACCCTGAACTCTGAACCCAAGTACAGTCCCCTAACCCTGAACCCTGACCCCTGACCCCAAGTGCAGTACCGGAACCCTGAACCCTGACCCCAATACAGTCCCCCAACGGTGAACCCTGACCCCTGACCCCAAGTACAGTCCCCCAACCCTGAACCCTGAACTCTGACCCCAAGTACAGTCCCCCAACCATGAACCCTGACCCTAAGTACAGTCCCCAAACCCTGAACCCTGACCCCTTATTGAGTTTTTTGAGAAGGTGACCAAAGAGGTGGATGGGGGTAAGGCAGTTGTCGTGGTATACATGGATTTTAGTAAGGCGTTCGATAAGGTTCACCATGGTAGGCTTCTGCAGAAAATGCAGATGTATGGGATTGTGGGTAATCTAGGAAGTTGGATCAGGAATTGGCTATCAGATAGGAGACAGAGGGTGGTGGTGGATGGTAAATATTCATCATGGAGTGCAGTTACGAGTGGTGTGCCTCAGGGATCTGTTTTGGGGCCACTGTTGTTTGTAATTTTTATTAATGATCTGGATGAGGGTATAGTTGGGTGGATTAGTAAATTTGCTGATGACACCAAAATTGGAGGTGTGGTAGATTGTGAGGAAGGGTGTCATAGTCTGCAGGGAGACTTAGATAGGTTGCAGAGCTGGGCCGAGAGGTGGCGGATGGAATTTAATGCGGAGAAGTGTGAGGTAATTCACTTTGGTAGGAGCAACAGATGTGTCGAGTATAGGGCTAACGGGAGGACTTTGAATAGTGTGGATGAACAGAGGGATCTAGGTGTGTGTGTACATAGATCCCTGAAAGTTGGGAATCAAGTAGATAAGGTTGTCAAGAAGGCGTACGGTGTCTTGGCGTTTATTGGTAGGGGGATTGAATTTAGGAGTCGCAGTGTAATGTTGCAACTGTACACTACTCTAGTGCGGCCGCACTTGGAGTACTGTGTGCAGTTCTGGTCCCCGCATTACAAGAAGGATGTGGAGGCGTTGGAGAGGGTGCAGAGGAGGTTTACTAGGATGTTGCCTGGTATGGAGGGGAGGTCCTATGAGGAGAGACTGAGGGATCTAGGGTTGTTTTCATTGGAAAGAAGGCGGCTAAGAGGGGATCTTATTGAAACATATAAGATGATTAGAGGTTTAGATAGGGTGGATAGTGATAGCCTTTTTCCTCGGATGGAGAAAGCTAGCACGAGGGGGCATGGATTTAAATTAAGGGGGGGTAGCTACAGGACGGATGTCAGGGGTAGGTTCTTTACCCAGCGGGTGGTGAGGGATTGGAATGCCCTGCCTGCTGCAGTTGTAAATGCGTCTAGTTTGGGGGCGTTTAAGAGATCTCTGGATAGGTTTATGGACGAAATGGGATTGGTATAGGCTAGTGGGTCATTGTTTTTGTAACTGGTCGGCGCAACATCGTGGGCCGAAGGGCCTGTTCTGCGCTGTAATGTTCTATGTTCTAAGTACAGTCCCCCAACACTGAACCCTGACCCCTGACCCCATGTACAGACCCCGAACATTGAACCCCGAACCCTGACCCCAAGTACAGTCCCTCAACCCTGAACCCTGACCCCTGACCCCAAGTACAGTCCCCCAACATGGAACCCTGAACTCTGAACCCAAGTACAGTCCCCCAACCCTGAACCCTGAACGCTGACCCCAAGTACAGTCCGCCAACCCTGAACCCTGTCCCCAAGTACAGTCCCCCAACACAGAACCCTGACCCCAAGTACAGTCCCCCAACCCTGAAACCTGACCCCAACTACAGTACCCCAACCCTGAACCCTGAACTCTGACCCCAAGTACAGTCCCCCAACCCTGAACTCTAACCCCAACTACATTCCCACAACCCTGAACTCTGAACTCTGACCCCAAGTACAGTCCCCCAACCCTGAACCCTGACCCCAAGTACAGTCCCCCAACCCTGAACACTGACCCCAAGTACAGTCCCCCAACCCTGAACCCTGAACCCAAGAAGAGTCCCCCAACCCTGAACCCTGACCCCAAGTACAGTCCCCCAAACCAGAACCCAGAACTCTGACCCCAAGTACAGTCTCCCAGCCCTGACCCCTGACCCCAAGTACAGTCCCCCAACCCTGAACCCTGACCCCAAGTACAGTCCCCCAACCCTTTACCCTGAACTCTGACCCCAAGTACCGTTCCCCAACCCTGAACTCTGACCCCAAGTACAGTCCCCCAACCCTGAACCCTGAACTCTGACCCCAAGTACAGTTCCCCAACCCTGAATGCTGAACCCTGACCCCAAGTTCAGTCCCCCACCCCTGAACCCTGTCCCCAAGTACAGTCCCCCAACCCTGAACCCTGTCCCCAAGTACCGTCCCCCAACCCTGAACCGTGACCCCAAGTACAGTCCTCCAACCCTGAACACTGACCCCAAGTACAGTCCCCCAACCCTGAACCCTGAACCCAAGAAGAGTCCCCCAACCCTGAACCCTGACCCCAAGTACAGTCCCCCAAACCAGAACCCAGAACTCTGACCCCAAGTACAGTCTCCCAACCCTGAATCCTGACCCCAAGTACAGTCCCCCAACCCTGACCCCTGACCCCAAGTACAGTCCCCCAACCCTTTACCCTGAACTCTGACCCCAAGTACAGTTCCCCAACACTGAACTCTGACCCCAAGTACAGTCCCCCAACCCTGAATACTGAACCCTGTCCCCAAGTTCAGTCCCCCAACCCTGAACTCTGATCCCAAGTACAGTGCCCGAACCCTGAACCCTGACCCCAATTACAGTCCCCCAACCCTGAACTCTGACCCCAAAGACAGTCCCCCAACCCTCAACCCTGAACTCTGACCCCAAGTACAGTCCCCCAACCCTGAACCCTGAACCCTGACCCCAAGTACAATCCCCCAACCCTGAACCCTGACCCCAAGTACAATCCCACAACCCTGAACCCTGACCCCTGACCCCAAGTGCAGTACCCCAACCCTGAACCCTGACCCCAATACAGTCCCCCAACCGTGAACCCTGACCCCTGACCACAAGCACAGTCCCCCAACCCTGAACCCTGAACTCTGACCCCAAGTACAGTCCCCCAACCCTGAACCCTGAACCCTGACCCCAAGTACAATCCCCCAACCCTGATCCCTGACCCCAAGTACAATCCCACATCCCTGAACCCTGACCCCTGACCCCAAGTGCAGTACCCCAACCCTGAACCCTGACCCCAATACAGTCACTCGACCCTGAACCCTGACCCCAATGCTTTACCCAACCCTGAACCCTGAACTCTGACCCCAAGTACAGTCCCCCAACCCTGAACCCAGACCCCAAGGACAGTCCCCCAACCGTGAACCCTGACCATGAGTACAGTCCCCCAAACCTGAACCCTGAACTCTGACCACAAGTACAGTCCCCCACCCTGAACCCCGAACCCTGACCCCAAGTACAGTCCCCCAACCCTGAACCCTGACCCCTGATCCCAAGTACAGTCCCCCAACCCTGAAACCTGACCCCAACTACAGTACCCCAACCCTGAACCCTGAACTCTGACCCCAAGTACAGTCCCCCAACCCTGAACCCTGAACTCTGACCCCAAATACAGTCCAACCCTGAACTCTGACCCCAAGAACAGTCCCCCAACCCTGAACCCTGAACTCTGACCGCAAATACAGTCCCCCAAACCTGAACCCTGACCCCAAGTATCGTCACCCAAACCTGAACCCTGAACCCTGACCCCTAGTACAGTCCCCCAACCCTGAACTCTGACCCCAAGTACAGTCCCCCAACACTGGACCCTGACCCCTGACCCCAAGTACAGTCCCCCAATCCTGATCCCCGTTCCCAGACCCCAAGTACAGTCCCCAAACCCTGAACACTGACCCCAAGTACAGTCCCCCAACCCTGATCACTGACCCCTGACCCCAAGTACAGTCCCCCCCAACCCTGAACCCTGACCCCAAATACAGTCCCCCAACCCTGAACAGTGAACCCTGCCTCCAAGAACAGTCCCCCAACCCTGAACCCTGACCCCTGACCCTAAGTACAGTCCCCAAACCCTGAACCCCGATCCCTGACCCCAAGTACAGTCCCCCAAGCCCGAACCCTGACCCCATGTACAGACCCCCAAACTTGAACACCGAACCCTGACCCCAAGTAAAGTCCCCCAACCCTGACCCCTGACCCCTGACCCTAAGTACAGTCCCCAAACCCTGAACCCCGAACCCTGACCCCAAGTACAGTCCCCCAAGCCCGAACCCTGACCCCATGTACAGACCCCCAAACTTGAACCCCGAACCCTGACCCCAAGTAAAGTCCCCCAACCCTGACCCCTGACCCCAAGTGCAGTAGCCCAAACCCTGAACCCTGACCCCAATACAGACCCCCAACCGGGAACCCTGACCACAAGTACAGTCACCCGACCCTGAACCCTGAACTCTGACCCCAAGTACAGTCCCCCAACCCTGAACCCTGACCCCAAATACAGTTCCCTAACCCTGAACTCTGACCCCAAGTACAGTCCCCCAACCCTGAACCCTGACCCCAATACAGTCCCCTAACCCTGAACCCTGACCCCAAGTACAGTGCCCCAACCCTGAATCCCGAACCCTGACCCCAAGTACAGTCCCTCAACCCTGAACCCCGAACCCTGACCCCAAGTACAGTCCCCCAACCCTGAACCCTGAACCCAAGAACAGTCCCTCAACCCTGAACTCTGACCCCAAGTACAGTCCCCCAAACCGGAACCCTGAACTCAGACCCCAAGTACAGTCCCCCACCCTGAACCCCGAACCCTGACCCCAAGTACAGTCCCCCAACCCTGAACCCAGAACTCTGACCCCAAGTACAGTCCCCCAACCCTGAACTCTGACCCCAAGTACAGCCCCCAACCCTGAACCCTGATCTCTGACCCCAAGTACAGTCCCCCAACCCTGATCCCTGAACTCTGACCCCAAGTACAGTCCCCCAAACCTGAACCCTGAACTCAGACCCCAAGTACAGTCCCCCAACCCTGAACCCTGACCCAACTACAGTCCCCCAACCCTGAACCCTGAACTCTGACCCCAAGTACAGTCCCACAACCCTGAACTCTGACCCCAACTACAGTCCCCCAACCCTGAACCCTGAACTCTGACCCCAAGTACAGTGCTCCAACCGTGAACTCTGACCCCAAGTACAGTCCCCCAACCCTGAACCCTGAACTCTGACCCCAAGTACAGTCCCCCAACCCTGAACCCTGACCCCGAGTACAGTCCCCCAACACTGAACCCTGAACCCTGACCCCAAGTACAGTCTCCCAACCCTGAATCGTGAACCCTGACCGCTAGTACAGTCCCCCAACCCTGAACTCTGACCCCAAGTACACTGCCCCAACCCTGAACTCTGACCCCAAGTACAGTCCCCCAATCCTGATCCCCGATCCCAGACCCGAAGTACAGTCCCCAAACCCTGAACACTGACCCCAAGTACAGTCCCCCAACCCTGATCCCTGAACTCTGACCCCAAGTACAGTCCCCCAACCCTGAACCCTGACCCCTAGTACAGTCCCCAAACCCTGAACCCTGAACCCTGACCCCAAGCAGTCCACCAACCCTGAACCCAGACCCCAAGTACAGTCCCCCAACCCTGAACCATGACCCCAAGTACAGTCCCCCAACCATGAACCCTGACCCTAAGTACAGTCCCCATACACTGAACCCCGAACCCTGACCCCAAGTACAGTCCCCCAACACTGAACCCTGACCCCTGACCCCAAGTACAGACCCCCAACCTTGAACCCCGAACTCTGACCCCAAGTACAGTCCCCCAACCCTGAACCCTGACCACTGACCAAGTACAGTCCCCCAACCCTGAACTCTGACCTCAAGTACAGTCCCCTAACCCTGAACCCTGACCCCTGACCCCAAGTGCAGTACCGGAACCCTGAACCCTGACCCCAATACAGTCCCCCAACCCTGAACCCTGAACTCTGACCCCAAGTACAGTCCCCCAACCCTGAACCCTGACCCCAAATACAGTCCCCCAACCCTGAACTCTGACCCCAAGTACAGTCCACCAACCCTGAACTCTGAACCCAAATACAGATCCCCAACCCTGAACCCTGTCCCCAAGTACAGTGCCCCAACCCTGAATCCCGAACCCTGACCCCAAGTACAGTCCCTCAACCCTGAACCCCGAACCCTCACCCCAAGCACAGTCCCCCAACCCTGAACCCTGAACACAAGAACAGTCCCTCAACCCTGAACCCTGAACCCTGACCCCAAGTACAGTCCCCCAAACCTGAACCCTGAACTCAGACCCCAAGTACAGTCCCCCAACCCTGAACTCTGACCCCAAGTACAGTGACCCAACCCTGAACATAAGAACATAAGAACATAAGAAATAGGAGCAGAAGTAGGCCATCTGGCCCTTCGAGCCTGCCCCGCCATTCAATAAGATCATGGCTGATCTGTCGTGGCTCAGTTCCACTTTCCCGCCCTCTCCCCATAACCCTTAATCCCTTCTCTTATCAAAAACCCATCAACCCGCTTCTTAAAAATATTTAGCGAGGCAGCCTCCACCACTTCAACGGGCAGAGAATTCCAGAGATTCACCACCCTTTGAGTGAAGAAGTTCCTCCTCAACTCCGTTCTGAACCGCCCCCCCTTTATCTTGAGGCTGTGCCCCCTAGTCCTACTGTCTTTTTTGAGCGGGAAGAGTCTTTCCACCTCTATCCTATCCATCCCATTCATCATCTTATACGTCTCAATGAGATCTCCCCTCATTCTTCTAAACTCTAACGAGTACAAGCCTAGTTTATTCAGCCTCTCCTCATAGCTCAACCCCCTCAACTCCGGTATCAGCCTAGTAAACCTCCTCTGCACTCCCTCCAAGGCCAAAATATCCTTGCGCAGGTGCGGCGCCCAAAACTGCACACAGTACTCCAGCTGCGGCCTCACCAATGCCCTATACAGCTGCAGCAAGACCTCCCTACTTTTATATTCAATCCCCCTCGCTATGAAGGCCAGCATCCCATTCGCCTTCCTGACCACCTGCTGCACCTGCACGCTGGGTTTTTGCGACTCATGCACAAGGACCCCGAGGTCCCTCTGCACCGTCGCCTGCTGCAGTTTTTTGCCACCTGAACTCTGAACTCTGACCCCAAGTACAGTCCCCCAATCCTGATCCCCTATTCCAGACCCCCAGTACAGTCCCCCAACACTGAACCCTGACCCCTGACCCCAAGTACAGTCCCCCAACCCTGATCCCTGAAGTCTGACCCCAAGTACAGTCCCCCAAACCTGAACCCTGAACTCAGACCCCAAGTACAGTCCCCCACCCTGAACCCCGAACCCTGACCCCAACTACAGTCCCCCAACCCTGAACCCTGAACTCTGACCCCAAGTACAGTCCTCCAACCCTGAACTCTGACCCAAACTACAGTCCCCCAACCCTGAACCCTGAACTCTGACCCCAAGTACAGCCCACCAACCCTGAACTCTGACCCCAAGTACAGTCCCCCAATCGTGATCCCCGATCCCAGACCCCAAGTACAGTCCCCCAACCCTGAACCCTGAACTCAGACCCCAAGTACAGTCCCCCACCCTGATCCCTGAACTCTGACCCCAAGTACAGTCCCCCAACCCTGAACCCTGACCCCAACTACAGTCCCCCAACCCTGAACCCTGAACTCTGACCCCAAGTACAGTCCCCCAACCCTGAACACTGACCCAAACTACAGTCCCCCAACCCTGAACCCTGAACTCTGACCCCAAGTACAGTCCACCAACCCTGAACTCTGACCCCAAGTACAGTCCCCCAATCCTGATCCCCGATCCCAGACCCCAAGTACAGTCCCCCAACACTGAACCCTGACCCTAAGTACAGTCCCCCAATCCTGATCCCCGATCCCAGACCCCAAGTACAGTCCCCCAACCCTGAACCCTGAACTCTGACCCCAAGTACAGTCCCCCAACCCTGATCCCTGAACTCTGACCCCAAGTACAGTCCCCCAAACCTGAACCCTGAACTCAGACCCCAAGTACAGTCCCCCAACCCTGAACCCTGAACTCTGACCCCAAGTACAGTCCCTCAACCCTGAACCCGAGTACAGTCCCCCAACTCTGAACCCTGACCCCAAGTACAGTAACCCAACCCTGAACTCTGACCCCAAGTACAGTGCCCCAACCCTGAACCCTGAACTCTGAACCCAAGTACAGTCCCCTAACCCTGAACCCTGACCCCAAGTGCAGCACCCCAACCCTGAACCCTGACCCCAATACAGTCCCCCAACGGTGAACCCTGACTCCTGACCCCAAGTACAGTCCCCCAACCCTGAACCCTGAACTCTGACCCCAAGTATAGTCCCCCAACCCTGAACCCTGACCCCAAGTACAGTCCCCCAACCCTGAACCCTGAACCATGACCCCACATACAGTCCCCCAACCCTGAACCCTGTCCCCAAGTACAATCCTCCAACACTGAACCCTGAACCCTGACCCCAAGTACAGTACCCAACCCTGAACCCTGACCCCAAGTACAGTCCCACAACCCTGAACCCTGACCCCAAGTACAGTCCCCCAAACCTGAACCCTGAACTCTGGCCCCGAGTACAATCCCCCAACCCTGAACCTTCACCCCTGACCCCAGGTACAGTCCCCCAACCCTGAACCCTGACCCCTGACCCCAAGTACAATCCCCCACCCCTGAACCCTGAACCCAAGTACAGTCCCCCAACCCTGTACCCTGACCCCAAGTACAGTTCCCCAACCCTGAATCCTGAATCCTGACCCCAAGTACAGTCCCCCAACCCTGAACTCTGACCCCAAGTACAGTCCCCCAACACTGACCCCTGACCCCAAGTAGAGTCCCCCAACACTGAACTCTGACCCAAAGTACAGTCCCCCAACCCTGATCCCTGAACCCTGACCCCAAGTACAATCCTCCAACCCTGACCCCATGTACAGACTCCCAACCCTGAACCCTGACCCCTGACCCCAAGTGCAGTACCCCAACCTTGAACTCTGTCGCCAAGTACAGTCCCCCAAACCTGAACCCTGAACTCTGACCCCAAGTACAGTCCCCCAACCCTGAACCCTGAACTCTGACCCCAAGTACAGTCCCCCAAACCTGGACCCTGACCCCAAGTACAGTCCCCCAACCCTGAACCCTGACCCCAAGTACAGTCCCCCAACCCTGAACCCCGAACCCTGACCTCAAGTACAGTCCCCCAAGCCCGACCCCTGAACACTGACCCCAAGTACAGTCCCCCAACCCTGAACCCTGACCCCGACCCCAAGTACAGACCCACAATCTTGAACCCCGAACCCTGACCCCAAGTACAGTCCCCCAACCCTGAACTCTGACCTCAAGTACTGTCGCCCAACCCTGAACCCTGAACTCTGAACCCAAGTGTAGTCCCCCAAACCTGAACCCTGTCCGCAAGTACATTCCCCCAACTCTGAAACCTGACCCCTAACCCCAAGTACTGTCCCCCAACCCTGAACGCTGACCCCAAGTACAGTCTCCCAACCCTGATCCCTGAAGTCTGAACCCAAGTACAGTCCACCAACCCTGAAGCCTGTCCCCAAGTACAGTCCCCCAACACTGAACCCTGATCCCTGACCACAAGTACAGTCCGCCAACCCTAAACTCTGACCCCAAGTACAGTCCCCCAATCCTGAATCCTGACCTCTGACCCCAAGTGCAGTACCCCAACCCTGAACCCTGACCCCAATACAGTCCCCCAATGGGGAACCCTGACCCCTAAACCCAAGTTCAGTCCCCCAACCCTTAACCCTGAACTCTGACCCCAAGTACAGTCCCCCAACCCTGAATCCTGACCCCAATACAGTCCCCCAACACTGAACCCTGACCCCAAGTACAGTCCCCCAACCATGAACCCTGATCCCAAGTACAGTCCCCAAACCCTGAACCCCGAACCCTGACCCCAAGTACAGACCCCAACCCTGAACCCTGACCCCTGACCCCAAGTAGAGTCCCCCAACCCTGAACCCTGACCCCTGACCCCAAGTACAGTCCCCCAACCCTGAACTCTGACCTCAAGTACAGTCCCCTAACCCTGAACTCTGAACCCAAGTACAGTCCCCTAACCCTGAACCCTGACCCCTGACCCCAAGTGCAGTACCCCAACCCTGAACCCTGACCCCAATACAGTCCCCCAACGGTGAACCCTGACCCTTGACCCCAAGTACGGTCCCCCAACCCTGAACCCTGAACTCTGACCCCAAGTATGGTCCCCCAACCCTGAACCCTGACCCCTGACCCCAAGTGCAGTACCCCAACCCTGAACCCTGACCCCAATACAGTCCCCCAACGGTGAACCCTGACCCTTGACCCCAAGTACGGTCCCCCAACCCTGAACCCTGAACCCTGGCCCCAAGTACAGTGCCCCAACCCTGAACCCTGACCCCAAGTACAGTCCCCCAACCTGAACCCTGAACCCTAGTGTAGTCCCCCAACCCTGAACCCTGAACCTAAGTGCAGTACACCAACCCTGAACCCCGAACCCTGACCCCACATACAGTCCCCCAACACTGAACCCTGTCCCCAAGTACAGTCCCCCAACACTGAACCCTGACCCCAGGTACAGTCCCCCAACCCTGAAACCTGACCCCAAATACAATGCCCCAACCCTGAACCCTGACCCCTGGCCCCAAGTACAGTCCCCCAACCATGAACCCTGACCCCAAGTACAGTCCCCAAACCCTGAACCCCGAACCCTGACCCCAAGTACAGTCCCCCAACCCTGAACCCTGACGCCTGACCCCAAGTACAGACCCCCAACCTTGAACCCCGAACCCTGACCCCAAGTACAGTCCCCCAACCCTGAACCGTGACCACTGATCCCAAGTACAGTCCCCCAACCCTGAACACTGACCCCTGACCCCAAGTACAGTCCCCCAAACCTGAACCCTGAACTCTGACCCCAAGTACAGTCCCCCAACCCTGAACTCTGACCCCAAGTACAGTCCCCCAACCCTGAACCCTGGCCCCAAGTACAATCCTCCAACCCTGACCCCAAGTACAGACTCCCAACCCTGAACCCTGACCCCTGACCCCAAGTGCAGTACCCCATCCTTGAACTCTGTCCCCAAGTACAGTCACCCGACCCTGAACCTTGACCCCAAGTACAGTCCCCCAACCCTGAACCCTGAACTCTGACCCCAAATACAGTCCCCCAAACCTGAACCCTGACCCCAAGTACAGTCCCCGAACCCTGAACCCTGACCCCTGGCCCCAAGTACAGTCCCCCAACCCCGAACCCTGACCCCAAGTACAGTCCCCCAACCCTGCACCCTGAACCCTGACCCCAAGTACAGTCCCCCAACTCTGAACCCTGAACCCTGACCCCAAGCAGTCCACCAACCCTGAACCCTGACCCCAATTACAGTCCCCCAACCCTGAACCCCAAACCCTGACCCCAAGTACAGTCCCCCAACCCTGAACTCTGACGCCACGTACAGTCCCCCAACCCTGAACCCTGAACCCTGACCCCAAGTACAGTCCCCCAACCCTGAACTCTGACCACAACTACAGTCCCCCAACCCTGAACCCTGAACTCTGACCCCAAGTACAGTCCCACAACCCTGAACCCTGAACCCTGACCCCAAGAACAGTCCCCCAACCCTGAACTCTGAACCCAAGTACAGTCCCCCAACCCTGAACCCTGAACTCTGACCCCAAGTACAGTCCCCCAACCCTGAACCCTGACCCCGAGTGCAGTCCCCCAACCCTGACCCCTGAACCCTGACCCTTAGTACAGTCCCCCAACCCTGAACTCTGACCCCAAGTACAGTACCCCAACCCTGAACCCTGAACTCTGACCCCAAGTACAGTCCCCCAACCCTGTACCCTGAACTCTGACCCCAAGTACAGTTCCCCAACCCTGAACTCTGACCCCAAGTACAGTGCCCCAACCCTGAATCCTGAACCCTGACCCCAAGTTCAGTCCCCCAACCTGAACCGTGAGCCCTGAACCCAAGTACAGTCCCCCAACCCTGAACACTGACCCCTGACCCCAAGTACCGTCCCCCAAACCTGAACCCTGAACACTGACCCCAAGTACAGTCGCCCAACCCTGAACTCTGACCCCAAGTACAGTCCCCCAACACAGAACCCTGATCCCTGACCCCAAGTAGTGTCCCCCAACCCTGAACTCTGACCCCAAGTACAGTCCCCCAACCCTGAACCTGAACCCTGACCCCAAGTACAATCCTCCAACCCTGACCCCAAGTACAGACTCCCAACCCTGAACCCTGACCCCTGACCCCAAGTGCAGTACCCCATCCTTGAACTCTGTCCCCAAGTAGTCACCCGACCCTGAACCCTGACCCCAAGTACAGTCCCCCAACCCTGAACCCTGAACGCTGACCCCAAATACAGTCCCCCAACCCTAAACCCTGACCCCAAGTACAGTCCCCCACCCCTGAACCCTGAACCCTGACCCCAAGTACACTCACCCAAACCTGAACCCTGAACTCTGACCCCAAGTACAGTCCCGCAACCATGAACCCCGACCCCTGACCCCAAGTACAGTCCCCCAACCCTGAGCCCCGATCCCTGAGCCCAAGTACAGTGCCCCAACTCTGAACCCTGAACGCTGACCCCAAATAGAGTCCTCCAATCCTTAACCCTGACCCCTGACCCCACGTACAGTCCGCCAAACCTGAACTCTGACCCCAAGTACAGTCCCCCAACCCTGACCCCTGAACTCTGTCCCCAAGTACAGTACCCCAACCCTGAACCCTGACCCCAATTACAGTCCCCCAACACTGAACCCTGACCCCAAATCCAGTCCCCCAACCATGAACCCTGAACTCTGACCTCAAGTACAGTCCCCCTACCCTGAACCCAGACCCCTGACCCCAACTAGTGACCCCGAACCCTGACCCCAAGTACAGTCCCCCAACCCTGAACCCTGAACTCTGACCCCAAGTACAGTCCCCCAACCCTGTACCCTGATCTCTGAACCCAAGTACAGTCCCCCAACCCTGAACTCTGCCCCAAGGCGTACGGTGTCTTGGCGTTTATTGGTAGGGGGATTGAATTTAGGAGTCGCAGTGTAATGTTGCAACTGTACACTACTCTAGTGCGGCCGCACTTGGAGTACTGTGTGCAGTTCTGGTCCCCGCATTACAAGAAGGATGTGGAGGCGTTGGAGAGGGTGCAGAGGAGGTTTACTAGGATGTTGCCTGGTATGGAGGGGAGGTCCTATGAGGAGAGACTGAGGGATCTAGGGTTGTTTTCGTTGGAAAGGCGGCGGCTAAGAGGGGATCTTATTGAAACATATAAGATGATTAGAGGTTTAGATAGGGTGGATAGTGATGGCCTTTTTCCTCGGATGGAGAAAGCTAGCACGAGGGGGCATGGATTTAAATTAAGGGGGGGTAGCTACAGGACGGATGTCAGGGGTAGGTTCTTTACCCAGCGGGTGGTGAAGGATTGGAATGCCCTGCCTGCTGCAGTTGTAAATGCGTCTAGTTTGGGGGCGTTTAAGAGATCTCTGGATAGGTTTATGGACGAAAAGGGATTGGTATAGGCTAGTGGGTCATTGTTTTTGTAACTGGTCGGCGCAACATCGTGGGCCGAAGGGCCTGTTCTGCGCTGTAATGTTCTATGTTCTATGTTCTAAGTACAGTCCCCCAACCCCAACCTGAACCCTGAACTCTGACCACAAGTACAGTCCCCCACCCTGAACCCCGAACCCTGACCCCAAGTACAGTCCCCCAACCCTGAACCCTGACCCCTGATCCCAAGTACAGTCCCCCAACCCTGAAACCTGACCCCAACTACAGTACCCCAACCCTGAACCCTGAACTCTGACCCCAAGTACAGTCCCCCAACCCTGAACCCTGAACTCTGACCCCAAATACAGTCCAACCCTGAACTCTGACCCCAAGAACAGTCCCCCAACCCTGAACCCTGAACTCTGACCGCAAATACAGTCCCCCAAACCTGAACCCTGACCCCAAGTATAGTCACCCAAACCTGAACCCTGAACCCTGACCCCTAGTACAGTCCCCCAACCCTGAACTCTGACCCCAAGTACAGTCCCCCAACACTGGACCCTGACCCCTGACCCCAAGTACAGTCCCCCAATCCTGATCCCCGTTCCCAGACCCCAAGTACAGTCCCCAAACCCTGAACACTGACCCCAAGTACAGTCCCCCAACCCTGATCACTGACCCCTGACCCCAAGTACAGTCCCCCCCAACCCTGAACCCTGACCCCAAATACAGTCCCCCAACCCTGAACAGTGAACCCTGCCTCCAAGAACAGTCCCCCAACCCTGAACCCTGACCCCTGACCCTAAGTACAGTCCCCAAACCCTGAACCCCGATCCCTGACCCCAAGTACAGTCCCCCAAGCCCGAACCCTGACCCCATGTACAGACCCCCAAACTTGAACACCGAACCCTGACCCCAAGTAAAGTCCCCCAACCCTGACCCCTGACCCCTGACCCTAAGTACAGTCCCCAAACCCTGAACCCCGAACCCTGACCCCAAGTACAGTCCCCCAAGCCCGAACCCTGACCCCATGTACAGACCCCCAAACTTGAACCCCGAACCCTGACCCCAAGTAAAGTCCCCCAACCCTGACCCCTGACCCCAAGTGCAGTAGCCCAAACCCTGAACCCTGACCCCAATACAGTCCCCCAACCGGGAACCCTGACCACAAGTACAGTCACCCGACCCTGAACCCTGAACTCTGACCCCAAGTACAGTCCCCCAACCCTGAACCCTGACCCCAAATACAGTTCCCTAACCCTGAACTCTGACCCCAAGTACAGTCCCCCAACCCTGAACCCTGACCCCAATACAGTCCCCTAACCCTGAACCCTGACCCCAAGTACAGTGCCCCAACCCTGAATCCCGAACCCTGACCCCAAGTACAGTCCCTCAACCCTGAACCCCGAACCCTGACCCCAAGTACAGTCCCCCAACCCTGAACCCTGACGCCAAGTACAGTTCCCCCAACCCTGAACTCTGACCCCAAGCACAGTCCCCCAACCCTGAACTCTGACCCCAAGCACAGTCCCCCAACCCTGAATCCTGAACTCTGACCCCAAGTACAGTCCCTCAACCCTGACCCCTGACCTCTGACCCCAAGTACAATCCCCCAACCCTGAACCCTGACCCCAAATACAGTCCCCCAACCCTGAACCCTGACCCCAAGTATAGTCCCCCAACCCTGAACCCTGACCCCAAGTACAGTCCCCCAACCCTGAATCCTGACCCCAAGTACAGTCCCCCAACCCTGAACCCTGACCCCAAGTACAGTCGCCCAACTCTGAACCCTGACCCCAAGTAAAATCCCCCAGCCCTGAACCCTGACCCCAAGTACAGTCCCCCAACACTGAACCCTGAACCCTGACGCCATGTACAGTCCCCCAACCCTGAACCCCGAACCCTGACCCCAAGTACAGTCCCCCAACCCTGAACCCTGACCCCAAGTACTGTCCCCCAACCGTGAAACCTGAACCCTGACCCCAAGTACAGTCCCCCAACTCTGAACCCTGACACCAAGTCCAGTCCCCCAACCCTGAACGCTGACCCCAAGTACAGTCCCCCAACCCTGAGCGCTGACCCCTGACCCCTGACCCCAAATACAGTCCCCCAACCCTGAATCCTGAACCCTGACCCCAAGTACAATCCCCCAACCCTGAACTCTGACCCCAAGTCCAGTCACCCAACGCTGAACCCTGAACTCTGACCCCAAGTACAGTCCGCCAACCCTGAACCCTGACCCCAAGTACAGCCCCCAACCCTGAATCCTGATTCCAAGTACAGTCCCCCAGCACTGAACCCTGACCCCAAGTACAGTCACCAACCCTGAACCCTGACCCCAAGTACAGTCCCCCAACCCTGAACCCTGACCCCTAACCCCAAATACAGTCCCCCAACCCTGAACTCTGACCCAGACTACAGTCCCCCAACACTGAACCCTGAACTCTGACCCCAAGATCAGTCCCACAACCCTGAATCCCGAACCCAGACCCCAAGAACAGCCCCCAATCCTGAATCCTGAACCCTGACCCCTGACCCCAAGTACAGTCCCCCAACCCCGAACCCCGAACCCTGACCGCAAGTACAGTCCTCCAACCCTGCACTCTGACCCCGAGTACAGTTCCCCAACCCTGAATCCTGAACCCTGACCCCAAGTACAGTCCCTCAACCCTGACCCCTGACCCCAAGTACAATCCCCCAACCCTGAACCCCGAACCCTGTCCCCGATTACAGTCCCCCATCCTGAACCCTGAACCCTGACCCCAAGTACAGTCCCCCATCCTGAACCCTGAACCATGAACCCAAGTACAATCCCCCAACCCTGAAACCTGTACCCAAGTACAGTCCCTCAACCCTGAACCCTGAAACCTGACCCCGAGTGCAGTCCCTCAACCCTGAACCCTGAACCCTGACCCCGAGTACAGTCCCCCAACCCTCAACCCTGAACCCAAGTACAGTCCCCCAACCCTGAATCCCGAACCCTGACCCCAAGGACAGTCCCCCAACCCTGACCCCAACTACAGTCCCCCAACCCTGAACCCTGTCCCCAAGTACAGTCCCACAACCCTGAACCCTGACCCCAAGTACAGTCCCCCAACCCTGAACCCTCTCCCCAAGTACAGTCCCCCATCCCTGAACCCTGAACCCAAGTACAGTCCCCCAACCCTGAACCCTGACCCCAAATACAGTCACCTAACCCTGAACCTTGATCCCGAGTACAGTCCCCCAACCCTGACCCCGAGTACAGTCCCCCAACCCTGAATGCCGAACCCTGACCCCAAGTACAGTCCCCCAACCCTGAACCCTGACCCCAAGTACAGTCCCCCAACCCTGAACCCCGACCCCAAGTACAGTCCCCCAACCCTGAACCCTGACCCCAAGTATAGTCCCCCAACCCTGAACCCTGACCCCAAGTATAGTCCCCCAACCCTGACCCCTGAACCCTGACCCCAAGTACAGTCCCCCAACCCTGAACCCTGACCCCAAATACAGTCCCCCAACCCTGAACCCTGACCCCAAGTACAGTCCCCCAACCCTGAACCCTGACCCCAAGTACAGTCCCCCAACCCTGAACCCTGACCCCAAGAACAATCCCCCAACCCTGAACCCTGACCCCAAGTACAGTCCCCCAACTCTGAACCCTGACCCCTGACCCAAATTACAGTCCCCCAACCCTGAACCCCGAACCCTGACCTCATGTACAGTCCCCCAATCCTGAACTCTGACCCCAAGTACTGCCCCCCAACCCTGAACCCTGACCCCAAGTACAGTCCCCCAACCCTGACCTCTGACCCCAAGTACAGGTCCCCAACCCTGAAGCCTGAACCCTGCCCCCAAGTACAGTCCCCCAACCTTCAAACCCTGAAGTCTGACCCCTAGTACAGTCCCCCAACCCTGAATCCTGAAAACTGACCCCAGGTACAGTCTCCCAACCCTGAACCCCGCACCCTGACCCCAAGTACACTCCCTCAACCCTGAACCCTGAACCCTGACCCAAGTACAGGCCCCCAACCATGAAACCCGAACCCTGACGCCATGTACAGTCACCCAAACCTGAACCCCGAACCCTGACCCCAAGTACAGTCCCCCAACCCTGAACCCTGACCCCAAGTACAGTCCCTCAACCCTGAACCCTGACCCCAAATACTGTCTCCCAACCCTGAACCCTGACCCCAAGTACGGTCCCCCAACCCTGAACCCAGACCCCTGACCCCAAGTACAGTCCCCCAACCCTGATCCCTGACGCCAAGTACAGTCCCCCAACCCTGAACTCTGACCCAGACTACAGTCCCCCAACACTGAACCCTGAACTCTGACCCCAAGTACAGTCCCCCAACCCTGACCTCTGACCCAGACTACAGTCCCCCAACACTGAACCCTGAACTCTGACCCCAAGAACAGTCCCACAACCCTGAATCCCGAACCCGGACCCCAAGAACAGTCCCCCAATCCTGAACCCTGACCCCAAGTACAGTCTCCCAACCCTGAACCCCGAACCCTGACCGCAAGTACAGTCCTCCAACCCTGAACTCTGACCCCGAGTACAGTCGCCCAACCCTGAACCCTGACCCCTGACCCCAAGTACAGTCCCCCAACCCTGACCCCTGACCCCAAGTACAGTCCCCCAACCCTGTACCCTGAACTCTGACCCCAAGTACAGTTCCCCAATCCTGAATCCTGAACCCTGACCCCAAGTTCAGTCCACCAAACCTGAACCGTGACCCCGACCCCAAGTACAGCCCCCAACCCTGAACACTGACCCCAAGTACAGTCCCCCAACCCTGAACCCTGAACTCTGACCCCAAGTACAGTCCCTGAACCCTGAACACTGACCCCAAGTACAGTTCCCCAACCCTGAACCCTGACCCTAAGTACAGACACCCAACCCTGAACCCTGACCCCAAGTGCAGTACCCCAACCCTGAACCCTGACCCCAATACAGTCCCCAACCGTGAACCCTGACCCCTGACCACAAGTACAGTCCCCCAACCCTGAACCTTGAACTCTGACCCCAAGTACAGTCCCCCAACCCTGAACCCTGACCACGAGTACAATCCCCCAACCCTGAACCCTGACCCCAAATACAGTCCCCCAACCCTGAACCCTGACCCCAAGTACAGTGCCCCAACCCTGAATCCCGAACCCTGACGCCAAGTACAGTCCATCAACCGTGAACCCTGAACTCTGACCCCAAGTACAGTCCCCCAACCCTGAACTCTGACCCCAAATACAGTCCCCCAACCCTAAACCCTGACCCCAAGTACAGTCCCCCACCACTGAACCCTGAACCCTGACCCCAAGTACACTCACCCAAAACTGAACCCTGAACTCTGACCCCAAGTACAGTCCCGCAACCATGAACCCCGACCCCTGACCCCAAGTACAGTCCCCCAACCCTGAGCCCCGAACCCTGACCCCAAGTACAGTCCCTCAACTCTGAACCCTGAACGCTGACCCCAAATAGAGTCCCCCAATCCTTAACCCTGACCCCTGACCCCAAGTACAGTCCGCCAAACCTGAACTCTGACCCCAAGTACAGTCCCCCAACCCTGACCCCTGAACTCTGTCCCCAAGTACAGTCCCCCAACCCTGAACCCTGACCCCAATTACAGTCCCCCAACACTGAACCCTGACCCCAAATGCAGTCCCCCAACCATGAACCCTGAACTCTGACCTCAAGTACAGTCCCCCTACCCTGAACCCAGACCCCTGACCCCAACTAGTGTCCCCCAACCCTGAACCCCGAACACTGACCCCAAGTACAGTCCCCCAACCCTGAACCCTGCACTCTGACCCCAAGTACAGTCCCCCAACCCTGAACTCTGCCCCAAGTACAGTCCCCCAACCCTGAATCCTGAAAACTGACCCCAAGTACAGTCCCCCACCCCTGAATCCTGAAAACTGATCCCAAGTACAGTCCCCCAACCCTGAACCCCGAAGCCTGACCTCAAGTACACTCCCTCAACCCTGAACCCTGAACTCTGACCCCAAGTACAGGCCCCCAACCCTGAAACCCGAACCCTGAAGCCAAGTACAGTCCCCCAACCCTGAACCGTGAACCCTGACCCCAAGTACAGTCCCCCAACCCTGAACCCTGACCCCAAGTACGTCCCTCAACCCTGAACCCTGACCCCTGACCCCAAATACACTCCCCCAACCCTGAAACCCGAACCCTGACCCCAAGTACAGTCCCCCAACCCTGAACCCTGACCCCAAGTACAGTCCCCCAACCCTGAACCCTGACCCCAAGTACAGTCCCTCAACCCTGAACTCTGACCCCAAGTACAGTCCCCCAACCCTGAATCCCGAACCCTGACCTCAAGTACAGTCCCCCAACCCTGACCCCTGACCCCAAGTACAGTCCCCCAACCCTGAATCCCGAACCCTGACCCCAAGTACAATCCCCCAACCCTGAACTCTGACCCGAACTACAGTCACCCCACCCTGAACCCTGAATTCTGACCCCAAGTACAGTCCGCCAACCCTGAACCCTGAACCCAAGTGCAGGCCCCCAACCCTGAACCCTGATCCCTGACCCCAAGTACAGTTCCCCCAACACTGAACCCTGACCCCAAGCACAGTCCCCCAACCCTGAATCCTGAACCCTGACCCCAAGTACAGTCCCTCAACCCTGACCCCTGACCTCTGACCCCAAGTACAATCCCCCAACCCTGAACCCTGACCCCAAGTACAGTCCCCCAACCCTGAACCCTGAAGCCTGAACCCAAGTACAGTCCCCCAACCCTGAATCCCGAACCCTGACCCCAAGTACAGTCCCCCAACCCTGAACCCTGAACTCTGACTCCAAGTACAGTCCCCCAACCCTGACCCCTGACCCCAAGTACAGTCCCGCAACCCTGAACCCTGACCCCAAGTACAGTCCCCCAACCCTGAACCCTGACCCCAAGTACAGTCCCCCAACCCTCACCCCTGACCTCAACTACAGTCCCCCAACCCTGAACCCTGACCCCAAGTACAGTCCCCCAACCCTGAATCCCGAACCCTGACCTCAAGTACAGTCCCCCAACCCTGAACACTGACCCCAAGTACAGTTCCCCAACCCTGAACCCTGAACTCTGAACCCAAGTACAGTCCCCCAACCCTGAACCTTGACCCCAATTACAGTCCCCCAACCCTGACCCCTGACCCCAAGTGCAGTACCCCAACCCTGAACCCTGACCCCAATACAGTCCCCCAACCGTGAACCCTGACCCCTGACCACAAGTACAGTCACCCAACCCTGAACTCTGTCCCCAAGTACAGTCACCCGATCCTGAACCCTGACCCCAAATACAGTCCCCCAACCCTGAACCCTGACCCCAAGTACAGTGCCCCAACCCTGAATCCTGAACCCTGACCCCAAGTACAGTCCCTCAACCCTGAACACTGACCCCAAGTACAGTTCCCCAACCATGAACCCTGACCCTAAGTTCAGACACCCAACCCTGAACCCTGACCCCTGACCCCAAGTGCAGTACCCCAACCCTGAACCCTGACCCCAATGCAGTCCCCCAACCGTGAACCCTGACCCCTGACCACAAGTACAGTCCCCCAACCCTGAACTCTGACCCCAAGTACAGTCCCCCAACCCTGAACCCTGACCACGAGTACAATCCCCCAACCCTGAAACCTGACCCCAAATACAGTCCCCCAACCCTGAACCCTGACCCCAAGTACAGTGCCCCAACCCAGAATCCCGAACCCTGACGCCAAGTACAGTCCATCAACCGTGAACCCTGAACTCTGACCCCAAGTACAGTCCCCCAACCCTGAACCCTGAACTCTGACCCCAAGTACACTCCCCCAACCCTGAAACCCGAACCCTGACCCCAAGTACAGTCCCCCAACTCTGAACCCTGACCCCAAGTACAGTCCCCCAACCCTGACCCCAAGTACAGTCCCTCAACCCTGAACCCTGACCCCTGACCCCAAGTACAGTCCCCCAACCCTGAATCCCGAACCCTGACCCCAAGTACAGTCCCAAAACCCTGACCCCTGACCCCAAGTACAGTCCCCCAACCCTGAATCCCGAACCCTGACCCCAAGTACACTCCCCCAACCCTGAACCCTGACCCGAAGTACAGTCACCCCACCCTGAACCCTGAATTCTGACCCCAACTACAGTCCGCCAACCCTGAACTCTGAACCCAAGTGCAGTCCCCCAACCCTGAACCCTGACCCCTGACCCCAAGTACAGTCCCCCAACCCTGAATCCCGAACCCTGACCCCAAGTACACTCCCCCAACCCTGAACCCTGACCCGAAGTACAGTCACCCCACCCTGAACCCTGAACTCTGACCCCAAGTACAGTCCCCCAACCGTGACCCCTGACCCCAATTACAGTCCCCCAACACTGAACCCTGACCCCAAATGCAGTCCCCCAACCATGAACCCTGAACTCTGACCTCAAGTACAGTCCCCCTGCCCTGAACCCAGACCCCTGACCCCAACTAGAGTCCCCCAACCCTGAACCCCGAACCCTGACCCCAAGTACAGTCCCCCAACCCTGAACCCTGAACTCTGACCCCAAGTACAGTCCCCCAACCCTGAACTCTGCCCCAAGTACAGTCCCCCAACCTTGAATCCTGAAAACTGACCCCAAGTACAGTCCCCCAACCCTGAACCCCGAAGCCTGACCTCAAGTACACTCCCTCAACCCTGAACCCTGAACTCTGACCCCAAGTACAGGCCCCCAACCCTGAAACCCGAACCCTGAAGCCAAGTACAGTCCCCCAACCCTGAACCGTGAACCCTGACCCCAAGTACAGTCCCCCAACCCTGAACCCTGACCCCAAGTACGTCCCTCAACCCTGAACCCTGACCCCTGACCCCAAATACACTCCCCCAACCCTGAAACCCGAACCCTGACCCCACGTACAGTCCCCCAACTCTGAACCCTGACCCCAAGTACAGTCCCCCAACCCTGAACCCTGACCCCAAGTACAGTCCCTCAACCCTGAACCCTGACCCCTGACCCCAAGTACAGTCCCCCAACCCTGAATCCCGAACCCTGACCCCAAGTACAGTCCCCCAACCCTGACCCCTGACCCCAAGTACAGTCCCCCAACCCTGAATCCCGAACCCTGACCCCAAGTACACTCCCCCAACCCTGAACCCTGACCCGAAGTACAGTCACCCCACCCTGAACCCTGAATTCTGACCCCAAGTACAGTCTGCCAACCCTGAACCCTGAACCCAAGTGCAGTCCCCCAACCCTGAACCCTTACCCCTGACCCCAAGTACAGTTCCCCCAACCCTGAACCCTGACCCCAAGCACAGTCCCCCAACCCTGAATCCTGAACCCTGACCCCAAGTACAGTCCCTCAACCCTGACCCCTGACCTCTGACCCGAAGTACAATCCCCCAGCCCTGAACCCTGACCCCAAATATAGTCCCCCAACCCTGAACCCTGACCCCAAGTATAGACCCCAACCCTGAACCCTGACCCCAAGTACAGTCCCCCAACCCTCAATCCTGACCCCAAGTAGAGTCCCCCAACCCTGAACCCTGACCCCAAGTACAGTCGCCCAACCCTGAAACCTGACCCCAAGTAAAATCCCCCAGCCCTGAACCCTGACCCCAAGTACAGTGCCCCAACACTGAACCCTGAACCCTGAACCCAAGTACAGTCCCCAACCCTGCACCCTGAACCCAAGTACAGTCCCCAACCCTGAATCCCGAACCCTGACCCCAAGTACAGTCCCCCAACCCTGAACCCTGAACTCTGACTCCAAGTACAGTCCCCCAACCCTGAACCCTGAACCCAAGTACAGTCCCCAACCCTGAATCCCGAACCCTGACGCCAAGTACAGTCCCCCAACCCCGAACCCTGAACTCTGACTCCAAGTACAGTCCCCCAACCCTGAACCCTGAACCCTGACCCCAAGTACAGTCCCTCAACACTGACCCCTGACCCCAAGTTCAGTCCCCCAACCCTGAACCCTGACCCCAAGTATAGTCCCCCTACCCTGAACCCTGAAACCTGACCCCAAGTACAGTCCCCCAACCCTGAACCCTGACCCCAAGTACAGTCGCCCAACACGGAAACCTGACCCCAAGTACAATCCCCCAACCCTGAACACTGACCCCAAGTAAAGTCCCCCAACCCTGAACCCTGTAGCCTGAACCCAAGTACAGTCCCCCAACCCTGAATCCCGAACCCTGACCCCAAGTACAGTCCCCCAACCCTGAACTCTGACTCCAAGTACAGACCACCAACCCTGAACCCTGACCCCAAGTACAGTCCCCCAACCCTGAACCCTGAAGCCTGAACCCAAGTACAGTCCCCCAACCCTGAATCCCGAACCCTGACCCCAAGTACAGTCCCCCAACCCTGAACCCTGAACTCTGACTCCAAGTACAGTCCCCCAACCCTGAACCCTGACCCCGAGTACAGTCCCCCAACCCTCACCCCTGACCTCAACTACAGTCCCCCAATCCTGAACCCTGACCCCAAGTACAGTCCCCCAACCCTGAATCCCGAACCCTGACCTCAAGTACAGTCCCCCAACCCTGAACACTGACCCCAAGTACAGTTCCCCAACCCTGAACCCTGAACTCTGAACCCAAGTACAGTCCCCCAACCCTGAACCTTGACCCCAATTACAGTCCCCCAACCCTGAACCCTGACCCTAAGTACAGACCCCCAACCCTGAACCCTGACCCCTGACCCCAAGTGCAGTACCCCAACCCTGAACCCTGACCCCAATACAGTCCCCCAACCGTGAACCCTGACCCCTGACCACAAATACAGTCACCCAACCCTGAACTCTGTCCCCAAGTACAGTCACCCGACCCTGAACCCTGACCCCAAATACAGTCCCCCAACCCTGAACCCTGACCCCATGTACAGTGCCCCAACCCTGAATCCCGAACCCTGACCCCAAGTACAGTCCATCAACCGTGAACCCTGAACTCTGACCCCAAGTACAGTCCCACACCCTGAACGCTGACCCCAAATACAGTCCCCCAACCCTAAACCCTGAACCCAAGTACAGTCCCCCACCCCTGAACCCTGAACCCTGACCCCAAGTACACTCAGCCAAACCTGAACCCTGAATTCTGACCCCAAGTACAGTCCCTCAACCATGAACCCCGACCCCTGACCCCAAGTACAGTCCCCCAACCCTGAATCCCGAACCCTGACCCCAAGTACAGTCCCCCAACCCTGACCCCTGACCCCAAGTACAGTCCCCCAACCCTGAATCCCGAACCCTGACCCCAAGTACACTCCCCCAACCCTGAACCCTGACCCGAAGTACAGTCACCCCACCCTGAACCCTGAATTCTGACCCCAAGTACAGTCTGCCAACCCTGAACCCTGAACCCAAGTGCAGTCCCCCAACCCTGAACCCTTACCCCTGACCCCAAGTACAGTTCCCCCAACCCTGAACCCTGACCCCAAGCACAGTCCCCCAACCCTGAATCCTGAACCCTGACCCCAAGTACAGTCCCTCAACCCTGAACCCTGACCTCTGACCCGAAGTACAATCCCCCAACCCTGAACCCTGACCCCAAATACAGTCCCCCAACCCTGAACCCTGACCCCAAATACAGTCCCCCAACCCTGAACCCTGACCCCAAGTATAGACCCCAACCCTGAACCCTGACCCCAAGTACAGTCCCCCAACCCTGAATCCTGACCCCAAGTAGAGTCCCCCAACCCTGAACCCTGACCCCAAGTACAGTCGCCCAACCCTGAAACCTGACCCCAAGTAAAATCCCCCAGCCCTGAACCCTGACCCCAAGTACAGTCCCCCAACACTGAACCCTGAACCCAAGTACAGTCCCCAACCCTGCACCCTGAACCCAAGTACAGTCCCCAACCCTGAATCCCGAACCCTGACCCCACGTACAGTCCCCCAACCCTGAACCCTGAACTCTGACTCCAAGTACAGTCCCCCAACCCTGAACCCTGAACCCAAGTACAGTCCCCAACCCTGAATCCCGAACCCTGACCCCAAGTACAGTCCCCCAACCCCGAACCCTGAACTCTGACTCCAAGTACAGTCCCCCAACCCTGAACCCTGAACCCTGACCCCAAGTACAGTCCCTCAACGCTGACCCCTGACCCCAAGTACAGTCCCCCAACCCTGAACCCTGACCCCAAGTATAGTCCCCCTACCCTGAACCCTGAAACCTGACCCCAAGTACAGTCCCCCAACCCTGAACCCTGACCCCAAGTACAGTCCCCCAACCCTGAACACTGACCCCAAGTAAAGTCCCCCAACCCTGAACCCTGTAGACTGAACCCAAGTACAGTCCCCCAACCCTGAATCCCGAACCCTGACCCCAAGTACAGTCCCCCAACCCTGAACTTTGACTCCAAGTACAGACCCCCAACCCTGAACCCTGACCCCAAGTACAGTCCCCCAACCCTGAACCCTGAAGCCTGAACCCAAGTACAGTCCCCCAACCCTGAATCCCGAACCCTGACCCCAAGTACAGTCCCCCAACCCTGAACCCTGAACTCTGACTCCAAGTACAGTCCCCCAACCCTGAACCCTGACCCCGAGTACAGTCCCCCAACCCTCACCCCTGACCTCAACTACAGTCCCCCAATCCTGAACCCTGACCCCAAGTACAGTCCCCCAACCCTGAATCCCGAACCCTGACCTCAAGTACAGTCCCCCAACCCTGAACACTGACCCCAAGTACAGTTCCCCAACCCTGAACCCTGAACTCTGAACCCAAGTACAGTCCCCCAACCCTGAACCTTGACCCCAATTACAGTCCCCCAACCCTGAACCCTGACCCTAAGTACAGACCCCCAACCCTGAACCTTGACTCCTGACCCCAAGTGCAGTACCCCAACCCTGAACCCTGACCCCAATACAGTCCCCCAACCGTGAACCCTGACCCCTGACCACAAGTACAGTCACCCAACCCTGAACTCTGTCCCCAAGTACAGTCACCCGACCCTGAACCCTGACCCCAAATACAGTCCCCCAAACCTGAACCCTGACCCCATGTACAGTGCCCCAACCCTGAATCCCGAACCCTGACCCCAAGTACAGTCCATCAACCGTGAACCCTGAACTCTGACCCCAAGTACAGTCACCCGACCCTGAACCCTGACCCCAAATACAGTCCCCCAACCCTAAACCCTGAACCCAAGTACAGTCCCCCACCCCTGAACCCTGAACCCTGACCCCAAGTACACTCAGCCAAACCTGAACCCTGAATTCTGACCCCAAGTACAGTCCCTCAACCATGAACCCCGACCCCTGACCCCAAGTACTGTTCCCCCACCCTGAACCCCGAACCCTGACCGCAAGTACAGTCCTTGTTGACCCCACGTACTGTCCTCCAACCCTGAATCCTGAACCCTGACCCCATGTACAGTCCCTCAACCCTGACCCCTGACCCCAAGTACAATTCCCCAACCCTGAACCCCGAACCCTGTCCCAGATTACAGTCCCCCATCCTGAACCCTGAACCCTGACCCCAAGTACAGTCCCACATCCTGAACCATGAACCCAAGTACAATCCCCCAACCCTGAAACCTGAACCCAAGTACAGTCCCTCAACCCTGAACCCTGAACCCTGACCCCGAGTACAGTCCCCCAACCCTGAACCCTGAAACCTGACCCCGAATACAGTCCCCCAACCCTCAACCCTGAACCCAAGTACAGTCCCCCAACACTGAATCCCGAACCCTGACCCCAAGGACAGTCCCCCAACCCTGAACCCCGAACCCTGACCCCAACTACAGTCCCCCAACCCTGAACCCTGAACTCTGACCCCAAGTCCAGTCCCCCAACCCTGAACCCTGACCCCAAGTACAGTCCCCCAACCCTGAACCCTGTCCCCAAGTACAGTCCCACAATGCTGAACCCTGACCCCAAGTACAGTCCCCGAACCCTGAACCCTGTCCCCAAGTACAGTCTCCCAACCCTGAACCCTGTTCCCAAGTACAGTCCCCCAACCCTGAACCCTGAACTCTGACTCCAAGTACAGTCCCCCAACCCTGAACCCTGACGCCTGACCCCATTACAGTCCCCCAAACCTGAACCCTGAAACCAAGTACAGTCCCCAACCCTGAATCCCGAACCCTGACCCCAAGTACAGTCCCGCAACCCTGAACCCTGACCCCTGACCCCAAGTACAGTCCCCCAACCCTGAACCCTGACCCCACGTACAGTCCCCCAACCCTGAACCCTGAACCCTGACCCTAAGTACAGTCCCCCAACCCTGAACCCTGACCCCAAGTACAGTCGCCTAACCCTGAACCCTGACCCCGAGTACAGTCCCCCAACCCTGACCCCGAGTACAGTCCCCCAACCCTGAACCCCGAACCATGACCCCAAGTACAGTCCCCCAACCCTGAATGCCGAACCCTGACCCCAAGTACAGTCCCTCAACCCTGAACCCCGACCCCAAGTACAGTCCCCCAACCCTGAGCTCTGACCCGAAGTGCAGTCACCCCACCCTGAAAACTGAACTCTGACCCCAAGTACAGTCCGCCAACCCTGAACCCTGAACCCAAGTACATTTCCCCAACCCTGAACCCTGACCCCTGACCCCAATTACAGTTCCCCCAACCCTGAACCCTGACCCCAAGTACAGTCCCCCAACCCTGAATCCTGAACCCTGACCCCAAGTACAGTCCCCCAACCCTGAATCCTGAACCCTGACCCCAAGTACAGTCCCTCAACCCTGACCCCTGACCTCTGACCCCAAGTACAGTCCCCCAACCCTGAACCCTGAACTCTGACTCCAAGTACAGTCCCCCAACCCTGAACCCTGACCCCAAGTACAGTCCCTCAACCCTGACTCCTGACCCCAAGTACAGTCCCCCAACCCTGAACCCTGACCCCAAGTATAGTCCCCCTACCCTGAACCCTGACCCCAAGTACAGTCCCCCAACCCTGAACCCTGACCCCAAGTACAGTCGCCCAACACTGAACCCTGACCCCAAGTAGAATCCCCCAACCCTGAACCCTGACCCCAAGTACAGTCCCTGAAGCCTGAACCCAAGTATAGTCCCCAACCCTGAATCCCGAACCCTGACCCCAAGTACAGTCCCCCAACCCTGAACCCTGAACTCTGACTCCAAGTACAGTCCCCCAACCCTGAACCCTGACCCCTGTCCCCAAGTACAGTCCCGCAACCCTGAACCCTGACCCCTGACCCCAAGTACATTCCCCCAACCCTGAACCCTGAACTCTGAGTCCAAGTACAGTCCCCCAACCCTGAACCCTGACCCCAAGTACAGTCCCCCAACCCTGAACCCTGATGCCTGAACCCAAGTACAGTCCCCCAACCCTGAATCCCGAACCCTGACCCCAAGTACAGTCCCCCAACCCTGAACCCTGAACTCTGACTCCAAGTACAGTCGCCCAACCCTGAACCCTGACCCCTGTCCCCAAGTACAGTCCCGCAACCCTGTACCCTGACCCCAAGTACAGTCCCCCAACCCTGAACCCTGACCCCAAGTACAGTCTTCCAACCCTGAACCCTGACCCCAAGTACAGTCCCCCAACCCTGAACCCTGACCCCGAGTACAGTCCCCCAACCCTGACCCCTGACCTCAACTACAGTCCCCCAATCCTGAACCCTGACCCCGAGTACAGTCCCCCAACCCTGATACCCGAACCCTGACCCCAAGTACAGCCCCCCAACCCTGAACCCTGACCCCTGATCCCAAGTACAGTCCCCCAACCCTGAACCCTGACCCCAAGTATAGTCCCCCAACCCTGAACCCTGACCCCAAGTACAGTCACCCAGCCCTGAACCCTGAACCCTGACCCCAAGTACAGTCCCCCAACCCTGAACTCCGACCCCAAGTACAGACCCCTAAGCCTGAACCCTGACCCCAAGTACAGTCCTCCAACCCTGAACCCTGACCCCATGTACAGTTCCCCAACCGTGAATCCTGAACCCTGACCCCGAGTACAGTCCCTCACCCCTGAACCCTGACCCCAAGTACAGTCCCTCAATCCTGAACCCTGAACCCTGACCCCAAGTACAGTCCCCCAACCCTGAACTCTGACCCCAAGTACAGTCCCCCACCCCTGAACCCTGAACCCTGACCACAAGTACAGTCACCCAACCGTGAACCCTGAACTCTGACCCCAAGTACAGTCCCTCAACCATGAACCCCGACCCCTGACCCCAAGTACAGTCCCCCACCCCTGAACCCTGAACCCTGACCCCAAGTACAGTCCCTCAACCCGGAACCCTGACCACTGACCCCAAATACACTCCCCCAACCCTGAAACCCGAACCCTGACCCCAAGTACAGTCCCCCAACTCTGAACCCTCACCCCAAGTACAGTCCCTCAACCCTGAACCCCGACCCCTGACCCCAAGTACAGACCCCCAACCCTGAATCCCGAACCCTGATCCCAAGTACAATCCCCCAACTCTGAACTCTGACCCCAAGTACAGTCCCCCAAGCCTGAAACCTGACCCCAAGTACAGTCCCTCAACCCTGAACCCTGACCCCAAATACAGTCCCCCAACCCTGAAACCCGAACCCTGACCCCAAGTACAGTCCGTCAACCCTGAACCCTGACCCAAAGTACAGTCCCCCAACCCTGAACCCTGACCCCATGTACAGTCCCCGAACCCTGAACCCTGACCCGAAGTACAGTCCCCCAACCCTAAACCCCGAACCCCTACCGCAAGCACAGTACCTCAAAACTGGACTCTGAACCCAAGCACAGTCCCCCAACCCTGAAACCTGACCCCTGACCCCAAGTACGGTCCCCCAACCCTGAACCCTGAACTCTGTCCCCAAGTACAGTCCCCCAACCCTGAAACCTGAACTCTGACCCCAAGTACAGTCCCCCAACCCTGAACCCTGACCCCAAGTACAGTCCGCCAACCCTAAACCCTGACCCCAAGTACAGTCCCCCAACCCTAAACCCTGACCCCAAGTACAGTCCCCCAACTCTGAACCCTGACCCCTGACCCGAAGTACAGTCCCCCAACCCTGAACCCCGAACCCTGACCTCATGTACAGTCCCCGAACTCTGAACCCTGACCCCAAGTACAGTCCCCCAACCCTGAACCCTGCCCCAACTACAGTCCCCCAACCCTGAACCCTGAACTCTGACCCCGAGTACAGTCCCCCAACCCTGAACCCTGAACCCAAGTACAGTCCCTCAACACTGAACCCTGACCCCAAGTACAGGCACCCAACCCTGAAACCCGAACCCTGACGCCAAGTACACTCCCCCAAACCGTGAAACCTGAACCCTGACCCCAAGTACAGTCCTCCAACCCTGAACCCTGACCCCAAGTACAGTCCCTCAATTCTGAACACTGACCCCTGACCCCAAATACAGACCCCAACCCTGAAACCCGAACCCTGACCCCAAGGACAGTCCCCCAACTCTGAACACTGACCCCAAGTCCAATCCCCCAACCCTGAACCCTGACCCCAAGTACAGTCCCCCAACCCAGAATCCCGAACCCTGACCCCAATTACAGACCCCAACCCTGAACCCTGACCCCAAGTACAGTCACCCAACCCTAAACACTGAACCCAAGTACAGTCCCCCAACCCTGAACCCTGACCCCTGACGCCAAGTACAGTCCCCCAACCCTGAACCCTGACCCCAAGTACAGTCCACCAACCCTGAATCCCGAACCCTGACCCAAAGTACAGTCCCCCAAACCTGAACTCTGAACCCAAGAACAGTCCCCCAACACTGAATCCCGAACCCTGACCCCAAGTACAGTCCCCCAACCCTGAACCCTGACCCCAAGTACAGTCCCCCAACCCTGAACCCTGACCCCGAGTACCGTCCCCCAAGCCTGAAACCCGAACCCTGGCCCCAAGTACAGTCCCCCAACACTGACCCCTGACCCCAAGTACAGTCCCCCAACACTGAACCCCGAACCCTGACCGCAAGTACAGTCCTCCAACCCTGAACCCTGACCCCGAGTACAGTCCCCAAACCCTGAACCCTGTACTCTGACCCCAAGTACAGTTCCGCAACCCAGAACCCTGACCCCAAGTACAGTCCCCCAACCCTGAACCCTGGCCCAAAGTACAGTCCCCCAACCCTGATCCCTGACCCCTTGTACAGTCCCCCAACCCTGAACTCTGACCCCAAGTACAGTCCCCCAACCCTGATCCCTGAGCCCTGACCCCAAATACAGTCCCCCAACCCTGAACCCTGACCCCAAGTACAGTGCCCCAACCCTGAATCCCGAACCCTGACCCCAAGTACAGTCCATCAACCATGAACCCTGAACTCTGACACCGAGTACAGTCCCCCAACCCTAAACCCTGACCCCAAGTACAGTCGCCCACCCCTGAACCCTGAACCCTGACCCCGAGTACAGTCCCCCAACCCTGAACCCTGACTCCAAGTACAGACCCCCAACCCTGAACCCCGAACCCTGACCCCAAGTACAGTCCGCCAACCCTGAATCCCGAACCCTGACCCCAAGTACAGTCCCCCAACCCTGAACCCTGAACTCTGACCCCAAGTACAGTCCGTCAACCCTGAACCCTGACCCGAAGTACAGTCCCCCAACCCTGAAGCCTGACCCCATGTACAGTCCCCGAACCCTGATCCCTGAACCCTGACCCCAAGTCCAGTCCCCCAATCCTAAACCTCGAACCCCTACCGCAAGCAGAGTCCCACAAAACTGAACCCTGAACTCTGAACCCAAGTACAGTCCCCCACCGCTGAACCCTGACCCCTGACCCCAAGTACAGTCCACCAACCCTGAACCCTGAACTCTGACCCCAAGTACAGTCCCCCAACCCTGAACCCTGACCCCAAGTACAGTCCCCCAACCCTAAACCCTGACCCCAAGTACAGTCCCCCAAACCTTAACCCCGAACCCTGACCTCATGTACAGTCCCCCAACACTGAACCCTGACCCCACGTACAGTCCCCCAACCCTGAACTCTGACCACAAGTACAATCCCCAACCTTGAACCCTGACCCCAAGTACAGGCCCCAACCCTGAACCCTGAACCCTCCCCCAAGTACAGTCCCCCAACCCTGAACCCTGAACTCGGACCCCGAGTACAGTCCCCCAACCCTGAATCCTGAACCCTGGCCCCAAGTACAGTCCCTCAATCCTGAACCCTGACCCCAAGTACAGGCCCCCAACCCTGAAAGCCGAACCCTGACGCCAAGTACACTCCCCCAACCCTGAACCCTGAAACCTGACCCCAAGTACAGTCCCCCAACCCTGAACCCTGACCCCAAGTCCAGTCCCTCAACCCTGAACCCTGACCCCTGACCCCAAATACAGACCCCAACCCTGAAACCCGAACCCTGACCCCAAGTACAGTCCCCCAACTCTGAACTCTGACCCCAAGTCCAGTCCCCCAACACTGAACCCTGACCCCAAGTACAGTCCCTCAACCCTGAACTCTGACCCCAAGTACAGTCCGCCAACCCTAAACCCTGAACCCAAGTACAGTCCCCCAACCCTGAACCCTGACCCCTGACCCCAAGTACAGTCCCCCAACCCTGAACCCTGACCCCAAGTACAGTCCCCCAACCCTGAATCCCGAACCCTGACCCCAAGTACAGGCCCCCCAACCCTGAACCCTGAACTCTGACCCCAAGTACAGTCCGTCAACCCTGAACCCTGACCCGAAGTACAGTCCCCCAACCCTGAAGCCTGACCCCATGTACAGTCCCCGAACCCTGAACCCTGACCCCAAGTACAGTCCCCAATCCTAAACCCCGAACCTCTACCGCAAGCACAGTCCCCCAACCCTGAACCCTGAACTCTGACCCCAAGTACAGTCCCCCAACCCTGAACCCTGACCCCAAGTACAGTCCCCCAACCCTGAACCCCGAACCCTGACCTCATGTACAGTCCCCCAACACTGAACCCTGACCCCAAGTACAGTCCCCCAAACCTGAACTCTGACCACAAGTACAATCCCCAACCTTGAACCCTGACCCCAAGTACAGTCTCCCAACTCTGAACCCTGAACCCTGCCCCAAGTATAGCCCCCAACCCTGAACCCTGAACTCTGACCCCAAGTACAGTCCCCCATCCCTGAACCCTGAACCCTGACCCCAAGTACAGTCCCTCAACCCTGAACCCTGACCCCAAGTACAGGCCCCCAACCCTGAAACCCGAACCCTGACGCCAAGTACACTCCCCCAACCCTGAACCCTGAAACCTGACCCCAAGTACAGTCCCCCAACCCTGAACCCTGAAACCTGACCCCAAGTACAGTCCCCCAACCCTGAACCCTGACCCCAAATACAGTCCCTCAACCCTGAACCCTGACCCCTGACCCCAAATACAGACCCCAACCCTGAAACCCGAACACTGACCCCAAGTACAGTCCCCCAACTCTGAACACTGACCCCAAGTCCAGTCCCCCAACCCTGAACCCTGACCCCAAGTACAGTCCCTCAACCCTGAACCCTGACCCCTGAGCCCAAGTACAGTCCCCCAACCCTGAATCCCGAACCCTGACCCCAAGTACAATCCCCCAACCCTGAACTCTGACCCCAAGTACAGACACCCAACCCAGAACCCTGAACTCTGACCCCAAGTACACTCCCCCAACCCTGAACCCTGACCCCAACTACAGTCCCCCAACACTGAACCCTGAACCCAAGAACAGTCCCTCAACCCTGAACCCTGACCCCAAGTACAGTCCCCCAACCCTGAACCCTGACCCCAAGAACAGTCCCCCAACTCTGAACCCTGACCCCTGACCCCAAGTACAGTCCCCCATCCCGGAACCCTGTCCCCGAGTACAGTCCCCCAACCCTGAACGCTGACCCCAAGTCCAGTCCCCCAACCCTGAAGCCTGACCCCAAGTACAGTCCCCCAACACTGAACCCTGACCCCTGACCACAAGTACAGTCGGCCAACCCTAATCTCTGACCCCAAGTACAGCCCCCCAACCCTGAATCCTGAACCCTAGTACAGTCACCGAATCCTGAATCCTGACCCCTGACCCCAAGTGCAGTATCCCCACCCTGAACCCTGACCCCAATACAGTCCCCCAACGGTGAACCCTGACCCCTGACCCCAAGTACAGTCCCCCAACCCTGAACCCTGAACTCTGACCCCAAGTACAGTCCCCCAACCCTGAACCCTGACCCCAAGTACAGTCCCCCAACCCTGAACCCTGTCCCCTGACCCCAAGTACAGTCCCCCAACCCTGAGCCCTGACCCCAAATACAGAACCCAATCCTGAAACCCGAACCCTGACCCCAAGTACAGTCCCCCAACTCTGAACACTGACCCCAAGTCCAGTCCCCCAACCCTGAATCCTGACCCCAAGTACAGTCCCTCAACCCTGAACCCTGACCCCGACCCCAAGTACAGTCCCCCAACCCAGAATCCCGAACCCTGACCCCACATACAGTCCCCCAACCCTGAACCCTGACCCCTGACCCCAAGTACAGTCCCCCAACCCTGAACCCTGACCCCAAGTACAGTCCCCCAGCCCTGAATCCCGAACCCTGACCCCATGTACAGTCCCCCAACCCTGAACCCTGACCCCAAGTACAGTCCCCCATCCCTGAACCCTGAACCCTGACCCCAAGTACAGTCCCCCAACCCTGAACCCTGGACCCTGACCCCAAGTACAGTCCCCCAACCCTGAACCCTGACCGCTGACCCCAAGTACAGTCAGCCAACCCGAATCTCTGACCCCAAGTACAGTCCCCCAACCCTGAATCCTGACCCCAGACCCCAAGTGCAGTACCCCAACCCTGAACCCTGACCCCAATACAGTCCCCCAATGGTGAACCCTGACCCCTGACCCCAAGTACAGTCCCCCAACCCTGAACCTGAACTCTAACCCCAAATACAGTCCCCCAACCCTGAACCCTGACCCCAAGTACAGTCCCCCAACCCTGAACCCAAGTACACTCCCCCAACCCTGAACCCTGACCCCAAGTGCAGTCCCTGAACCCTGACCCCACATAGAGTCCCCCAACCCTGAACCCTGACCCCAACTACAGTCCCCCAACACTGAACCCTGAACCCAAGAACAGTCCCTCAACCCTGAACCCTGACCCCAAGTACAGTCCCCCAACCCAGAACTCTGACCCCAAGTACAGTCCCCCAACCCTGAACCCTGACCCCAAGAACAGTCCCCCAACTCTGAACCCTGACCCCTGACCCCAAGTACAGTCCCCCATCCCTGAACCCTGTCCCCGAGTACAGTCCCCCAACCCTGAACGCTGACCCCAAGTACATTCCCCCAACTCTGAAACGTGATCCCTGACCCCAAGTCCAGTCCCCCAACCCTGAAGCCTGACCCCAAGTACAGTCCCCCAACACTGAACCCTGACCCCTGACCACAAGTACAGTCGGCCAACCCTAATCTCTGACCCCAAGTACAGTCCCCCAACCCTCAACCCTGACCCCAAGTACAGTCCCCCAACCCTGAACCCTGACCCCAAGTACAGCCCCCCAACGGTGAACCCTGACCCCTGACCCCAAGTACAGACCCCCAATCTTGAACCCCGAACCCTCACCCCAAGTACAGTCCCCCAACCCTGAACCCTGACCCCAAGTAGAGTCCCCCAACCCTGAACCCTGACCGCTGACCCCAAGTACAGTCCCCCAACCCGAATCTCTGGCCCCAAGTACAGTCCCCCAACCCTGAATCCTGACCCCAGACCCCAAGTGCAGTACCCCAACCCTGAACCCTGACCCCAATACAGTCCCCCAATGGTGAACCCTGACCCCTGACCCCAAGTACAGTCCCCCAACCCTGAACCTGAACTCTAACCCCAAATACAGTCCCCCAACCCTGAACCCTGACCCCAAGTACAGTCCCCCAACCCTGAACCCATGTACACTCCCCCAACCCTGAACCCTGACCCCAAGTGCAGTCCCCCAACCCTGAACCCTGAACCCTGACCCCACATAGAGTCCCCCAACCCTGAACCATGACCCCAACTACAGTCCCCCAACCCTGAACCCTGACCCCAAGTACAGTCTCCCAACCCTGAACCCTGACCCCAAGAACAGTCCCCCAACTCTGAACCCTGACCCCTGACCCCAAGTACAGTCCCCCATCCCTGAACCCTGTCCCCGAGTACAGTCCCCCAACCCTGAACCCTGAACTCTGACCCCAAGTACAGTTCCCCAACCCTGAACCCTGACCCCAAGTTCAGTCCCGCAACCCTGAACCCTGAACCCTGACCCCAAGTAGTCCCGCAACCCTGAAACCTGACCCCAAGTACAGTCCCCCAACACTGAACCCTGACCCCAACGGCAGTCCCCCAACCCTGAACTCTGAACCCTGACCCCAAGTACAGTCCCCCAAGTCCGAACCCTGAACACTGACCCCAAGTACAGTCCCCGAACCCTGACCCCTGACCCCATGTACAGTCCCCCAAACTTGAACCCCGAACCCTGGCCCCAGGTACAGTCCCCCAACCCTGAACCCTGACCCCTGACCCCAAGTACAGTCCCCCAACCCTGAACCCTGAACTCTGAACCCAAGTACAGTCCCCTAACCATGATCCCTGACCCCAAGTACAGTCCCCCAACCCTGAACCCTGACCCCAAATACAGTCCCCCAACCCTGAACACTGACACCGAGTACAGTCTCCCTACCCTGAACCCTGAACTCTGAACCCAAGTACAGTCACCCAACATAGAACCCTGACCCCTGACCGCAAGTGCAGTACCCCAACCCTGAACCTTGAACCTAATACAGTCCCCCAACGGTGAACCCTGACCCCTGACCCCAAGTACAGTCCCCCAACCCTGAACCCTGAACTCTGACCCCAAGTACAGTCCCCCAACCCTGAACCCTGACCCCAAGTACAGTCCCCCAACCCTGAACCCTGAACTCTGACCCCAAGTAAGTCCCCCAACCCTGAACCCTGACCCCAAGTACAGTCCCCCAACCCTGACCCCTGACCCCAAGTACAGTCCCCCAAACCTGAACCCTGAACTCTGACCCCAAGTACAGTCCCCCAACCCTGAAACCTGACACCTGACCCCAAGTTCAGTCCCCCAAACCTGAACCGTGACCCCTGACCCCAAGTACAGTCCCCCAATCCTGAACACTGACGCCAAGTACAGTCCCGCAACCCTGAACCCTGAACTCTGACCCCAAGTACAGTCCCCCAACCCTGAACCCTGAACGCTGAACCCAAGTACAGTCCCCCAACCCTGAATCCTGACCCCAGGTACAGTCCCCCAACCCTGAACCCTGACCCCAAGTACAGTCCGCCAACCCTAAACCCTGACCCCAAGTACAGTCCCCCAACCCTAAACCCTGACCCCAAGTACAGTCCCCAAACTCTGAACCCTGACCCCTGACCCGAATTACAGTCCCCCAACCCTGAACCCCGAACCCTGACCTCATGTACAGTCCCCGAACTCTGAACCCTGACCCCAAGTACAGTCCCCCAACCCTGAACCCTGAACCCTGCCCCAACTACAGTCCCCCAACCCTGAACCCTGAACTCTGACCCCGAGTACAGTCCCCCAACCCTGAACCCTGAACCCTGAACCCAAGTACAGTCCCTCAACACTGAACCCTGACCCCAAGTACAGGCCCCCAACCCTGAAACCCGAACCCTGACGCCAAGTACACTCCCCCAAACCGTGAACCCTGAACCCTGACCCCAAGTACTGTCCTCCAACCCTGAACCCTGACCCCAAGTACAGTCCCTCAACCCTGAACCCTGACCCCTGACCACAAATACAGACCCCAACCCTGAAACCCGAACCCTGACCCCAAGGACAGTCACACAACCCTGAACCCTGACCCCAAGTACAGTCCCTCAACCCTGAACCCTGACCCCTGACCCCAAGTACAGTCCCCCAACCCAGAATCCCGAACCCTGACCCCAAGTACAGTCCCCCAACCCTGAACCCTGACCCCAAGTACAGTCCCCCAACCCTGAATCCCGAACCCTGACCCCAAGTACAATCCCCCAACCCTGAACTCTGACCCCAAGTACAGTCACCCAACCCTGAACCCTGAACCCAAGTACTGTCCCCCAACCCTGAACCCTGACCCCTGACGCCAAGTACAGTCACCCAACCCTGAACCCTGACCCCAAGTACAGTCCCCCAACCCTGAATCCCGAACCCTGACCCTAAGTACAGTCCCCCAACCCTGAACCCTGAACTCTGACCCCAAGTACAGTCCCCCAACCCTGAACCCTGACCCCAAGTACAGTCCCCCAACCCTGAATCCTGAGCCCAGTCCCAAAGTAGAGTCCCCCAACCCTGAACCCTGACCCCAAGTACACTCCCCCAACCCTGAACCCTGAACCCTGACCGCAAGTACAGTCCTCCAACCCTGAACCCTGACCCCGAGTATAGTCCCCCAACCCTGAACCCTGAACTCTGACTCCAAGTACAGTCCCCCAACGCTGAACCCTGACCCCAAGTACAGTCCCCCAACCCCGAACTCTGACCACAAGTACAGTCCCTCAACCCTGTACCCTGACCCCAAGTACAGTCCACCAACCCTGAACCCTGACCCCAAGTACAGTCCCCCAACGCTGAACCCTGACCCCAAGTACAGTCCCCCAACCCTGAACCCTGACCCCAAGCACACTCCTCCAACACTGAACCCTGAACCCTGAACCCTGACCCCGAGTACAGACCCACAACCCTGAATTCTGAACTCTGACCCCAAGTACAGTCCCTCAACCCTGACCCCTGACCCCAAGTACAATCCCCCAACCCTGAACCCCGAACCCTGTCCCCGAGTACAGTCCACAATCCTGAACCCTGAACCCTGACCCGAAGTACAGTCCCCCAACCCTGAACCCTGAACCGTGACCCCAAGTACAGTCCCTCAACTCTGAACCCTGAACCCAAGTACAGTCCCCCAACCCTGAACCCTGAACCCAAGAACAGTCCCCCAACCCTGAATCCCGAACCCTGACCCCAAGTACAGTCCCCCAACCCTGAACCCTGAACTCTGACCCCAAGTCCAGTCCCCCAACCCTGAACCCTGACCACAAGTACAGTCCCCCAACCCTGAAACCTGTCCCCAAGTACAGTCCCCCAACCCTGACCCCAAGTACAGTCCCCCAACCCTGAACCCTGACCCCACGTACAGTCCCCCAACCCTGATCCCCGAACCCTTACCCCAAGTACAGTCCCCCAACCCTGAACCCTGATCCCTCACCCCAAGTACAGTCCACCAACCCTGAACCCTGACCCCAAGTACAGTCCCCCAACTCTGAACCCTGGCCCCAAGTACAGTCCCCCAAGCCTGAAACCCGAACCCTGGCCCCAAGTACAGTCCCCCAACCCTGAATACCGAACCCTGACCCCAAGCACAGTCCCCCAACACTGACCCCTGACCCCAAGTACAGTCACCCAACACTGAACCCCGAACCCTGACCGCAAGTACAGTCCTCCAACCCTGAACCCTGACCCCGAGTACAGTCCCCAAACACTGAACCCTGAACTCTGACCCCAAGTACAGTCCCGCAACCCAGAACCCTGACCTCATGTACAGTCCCCCAACCCCTAACCCTGACCCCAAGTACAGTCCCCCAACCCTGAACCCTGGCCCAATGTACAGTCCCCCAACCCTGAACCCTGAACCCTGACCCCGAGTACAGTTCCCCCAACCCTGAACCCTGACTCCAAGTACAGACCCCCAACCCTGAACCCCGAACCCTGACCCCAAGTACAGTCCGCCAACCCTGAATCCCGAACCCTGACCCCAAGTACTGTCGCCCAACCCTGAACCCTGAACTCTGACCCCAAGTACAGTCCGTCAACCCTGAACCCTGACCCGAAGTACAGTCCCCCAACCCTGAAGCCTGACCTCATGTACAGTCCCTGAACCCTGAACCCTGACCCCAAGTACAGTCCCCCAATCCTAAACCCCGAACCCCTACCGCAAGCACAGTCCCTCAAAACTGAACCCTGAACTCTGAACCCAAGTACAGTCCCCCAACCCGGACCCCTGACCCCTGACCCCAAGTACAGTCCCCCAACCCTGAACTCTGAACTCTGACCCCAAGTACAGTCCCCCAACCCTGAACCCTGACCCCAAGTACAGTCCCCCAACCCTAAACCCTGACCCCAAGTACAGTCCCCCAACCCTAAACCCTGACCCCAAGTACAGTCCCCCAACCCTGAACCCCGAACCCTGACCTCATGTACAGTCCCCCAACACTGAACCCTGACCCCAAGTACAGTCCCCCAACCCTGAACTCTGACCACAAGTACAATCCCCAACCTTGAACCCTGACCCCAAGTACAGTCCCCCAACCCTGAACACTGATCCCTGCCCCAAGTACAGTCCCCCAACCCTGAACCCTGAACTCTGACCCCGAGTACAGTCCCCCAACCCTGAACCCTGAACCCTGACCCCAAGTACAGTCCCTCAACCCTGAACCCTGACCCCAAGTACAGGCCCCCAACCCTGAAAGCCGAACCCTGACGCCAAGTACACTCCCCCAACCCTGAACCCTGAAACCTGACCCCAAGTACAGTCCCCCAACCCTGAACCCTGACCCCAAGTACAGTCCCTCAACCCTGAACCCTGACCCCAAATACAGACCCCAACCCTGAAACCCGAACCCTGACCCCAAGTACAGTCCCCCAACTCTGAACACTGACCCCAAGTCCAGTCCCCCAACCCTGAACCCTGACCCCAAGTTCAGTCCCTCAACCCTGAACCCTGACCCCAAGTACAGTCCCCCAACCCTGAATCCCGAACACTGACCCCAAGTACAATCCCCCAACCCTGAACTCTGACCCCAAGTACAGTCACCCAACCCCGAACCCTGAACTCTGACCCCAAGTACAGTCCGCCAACCCTAAACCCTGAACCCAAGTACAGTCCCCCAACCCTGAACCCTGACCCCTGACCCCAAGTACAGTCCCCCAACCCTGAGCCCTGACCCCAAATACAGAACCCAACCCTGAAACCCGAACCCTGACCCCAAGTACAGTCCCCCAACTCTGAACACTGACCCCAAGTCCAGTCCCCCAACCCTGAACCCTGACCCCAAGTACAGTCCCTCAACCCTGAACCCTGACCCCTGACCCCAAGTACAGTCCCCCAACCCAGAATCCCGAACCCTGACCCCACTTACAGTCCCCCAACCCTGAACCCTGACCCCTGACCCCAAGTACAGTCCCCCAACCCTGAATCCCGAACCCTGACCCCAAGTACAATCCCCCAACCCTGAACTCTGACCCCAAGTACAGTCACCCAAACCTGAACCCTGAACTCTGACCCCAACTACAGTCCGCCAACCCTAAACCCTGAACCCAAGTACAGTCCCCCAACACTGAACCCTGACCCCTGACCCCAAGTACAGTCCCCCAACCCTGAACCCTGACCCCAAGTACAGTCCCCCAACCCTGAATCCCGAACACTGACCCCAAGTACTGTCCCCCAACCCTGAACCCTGACCCCAAGTTCAGTCCCCCATCCCTGAACCCTGAACCCTGACCCCAACTACAGTCCCCCAACCCTGAACCCTGGACCCTGACCCCAAGTACAGTCCCCCAACCCTGAACCCTGACCCCAAGTACAGTCCGCCAACCCTAAACCCTGACCCCAAGTGCAGTCCCCCAACCCTAAACCCTGACCCCAAGTACAGTCCCCAAACTCTGAACCCTGACCCCTGACCCGAATTACAGTCCCCCAACCCTGAACCCCGAACCCTGACCTCATGTACAGTCCCCGAACTCTGAACCCTGACCCCAAGTACAGTCCCCCAACCCTGAACCCTGAACCCTGCCCCAACTACAGTCCCCCAACCCTGAACCCTGAACTCTGACCCCGAGTACAGTCCCCCAATCCTGAACCCTGAACCCTGAACCCAAGTACAGTCCCTCAACACTGAACCCTGACCCCAAGTACAGGCCCCCAACCCTGAAACCCGAACCCTGACGCCAAGTACACTCCCCCAAACCGTGAACCCTGAACCCTGACCCCAAGTACTGTCCTCCAACCCTGAACCCTGACCCCAAGTACAGTCCCTCAACCCTGAACCCTGACCCCTGACCACAAATACAGACCCCAACCCTGAAACCCGAACCCTGACCCCAAGGACAGTCCCACAACTCTGAACACTGACCCCAAGTCCAGTCCCACAACCCTGAACCCTGACCCCAAGTACAGTCCCTCAACCCTGAACCCTGACCCCTGACCCCAAGTACAGTCCCCCAACCCAGAATCCCGAACCCTGACCCCAAGTACAGTCCCCCAACCCTGAACCCTGATCCCTGACCCCAAGTACAGTCCCCCAACCCTGAATCCCGAACCCTGACCCCAAGTACAATCCCCCAACCCTGAACTCTGACCCCAAGTACAGTCACCCAACCCTGAACCCTGAACTCTGACCCCAAGTACAGTCCGCCAACCCTAAACCCTGAACCCAAGTACTGTCCCCCAACCCTGAACCCTGACCCCTGACGCCAAGTACAGTCACCCAACCCTGAACCCTGACCCCAAGTACAGTCCCCCAACCCTGAATCCCGAACCCTGACCCTAAGTACAGTCCCCCAACCCTGAACTCTGACCCCGAGTACAGTCCCCCAACCCTGAACCCTGAACTCTGACCCCAAGTACAGTCCCCCAACCCTGAACCCTGACCCCAAGTACAGTCCCCCAACCCTGAATCCTGAGCCCAGTCCCAAAGTAGAGTCCCCCAACCCTGAACCCTGACCCCAAGTACACTCCCCCAACCCTGAACCCTGAACCCTGACCGCAAGTACAGTCCCCCAACGCTGAACCCTGACCCCAAGTACAGTCCCCCAACCCCGAACTCTGACCACAAGTACAGTCCCTCAACCCTCAACCCTGTACCCTGACCCCAAGTACAGTCCACCAACCCTGAACCCTGACCCCAAGTACAGTCCCCCAACGCTGAACCCTGACCCCAAGTACAGTCCCCCAACCCTGAACCCTGACCCCAAGCACACTCCTCCAACACTGAACCCTGAACCCTGACCCCGAGTACAGACCCACAACCCTGAATTCTGAACTCTGACCCCAAGTACAGTCCCTCAACCCTGACCCCTGACCCCAAGTACAATCCCCCAACCCTGAACCCCGAACCCTGTCCCCGAGTACAGTCCACAATCCTGAACCCTGAACCCTGACCCGAAGTACAGTCCCCCAACCCTGAACCCTGAACCGTGACCCCAAGTACAGTCCCTCAACTCTGAACCCTGAACCCAAGTACAGTCCCCCAACCCTGAACCCTGAACCCAAGAACAGTCCCCCAACCCTGAATCCCGAACCCTGACCCCAAGTACAGTCCCCCAACCCTGAACCCTGAACTCTGACCCCAAGTCCAGTCCCCCAACCCTGAACCCTGACCACAAGTACAGTCCCCCAACCCTGAAACCTGTCCCCAAGTACAGTCCCCCAACCCTGACCCCAAGTACAGTCCCCCAACCCTGAACCCTGACCCCACGTACAGTCCCCCAACCCTGATCCCCGAACCCTTACCCCAAGTACAGTCCCCCAACCCTGAACCCTGATCCCTCACCCCAAGTACAGTCCACCAACCCTGAACCCTGACCCCAAGTACAGTCCCCCAACTCTGAACCCTGGCCCCAAGTACAGTCCCCCAAGCCTGAAACCCGAACCCTGGCCCCAAGTACAGTCCCCCAACCCTGAATACCGAACCCTGACCCCAAGCACAGTCCCCCAACACTGACCCCTGACCCCAAGTACAGTCACCCAACACTGAACCCCGAACCCTGACCGCAAGTACAGTCCTCCAACCCTGAACCCTGACCCCGAGTACAGTCCCCAAACACTGAACCCTGAACTCTGACCCCAAGTACAGTCCCGCAACCCAGAACCCTGACCTCATGTACAGTCCCCCAACCCCTAACCCTGACCCCAAGTACAGTCCCCCAACCCTGAACCCTGGCCCAATGTACAGTCCCCCAACCCTGAACCCTGAACCCTGACCCCGAGTACAGTCCCCCAACCCTGAACCCTGACTCCAAGTACAGACCCCCAACCCTGAACCCCGAACCCTGACCCCAAGTACAGTCCGCCAACCCTGAATCCCGAACCCTGACCCCAAGTACTGTCGCCCAACCCTGAACCCTGAACTCTGACCCCAAGTACAGTCCGTCAACCCTGAACCCTGACCCGAAGTACAGTCCCCCAACCCTGAAGCCTGACCCCATGTACAGTCCCCGAACCCTGAACCCTGAACCCTGACCCCAAGTACAGTCCCCCAATCCTAAACCCCGAACCCCTACCGCAAGCACAGTCCCTCAAAACTGAACCCTGAACTCTGAACCCAAGTACAGTCCCCCAACCCGGACCCCTGACCCCTGACCCCAAGTACAGTCCCCCAACCCTGAACTCTGAACTCTGACCCCAAGTACAGTCCCCCAACCCTGAACCCTGACCCCAAGTACAGTCCCCCAACCCTAAACCCTGACCCCAAGTACAGTCCCCCAACCCTAAACCCTGACCCCAAGTACAGTCCCCCAACCCTGAACCCCGAACCCTGACCTCATGTACAGTCCCCCAACACTGAACCCTGACCCCAAGTACAGTCCCCCAACCCTGAACACTGATCCCTGCCCCAAGTACAGTCCCCCAACCCTGAACCCTGAACCCTGACCCCAAGTACAGTCCCTCAACCCTGAACCCTGACCCCAAGTACAGGCCCCCAACCCTGAAAGCCGAACCCTGACGCCAAGTACACTCCCCCAACCCTGAACCCTGAAACCTGACCCCAAGTATAGTCCCCCAACCCTGAACCCTGACCCCAAGTACAGTCCCTCAACCCTGAACCCTGACCCCAAATACAGACCCCAACCCTGAAACCCGAACCCTGACCCCAAGTACAGTCCCCCAACTCTGAACACTGACCCCAAGTCCAGTCCCCCAACCCTGAACCCTGACCCCAAGTTCAGTCCCTCAACCCTGAACCCTGACCCCAAGTACAGTCCCCCAACCCTGAATCCCGAACACTGACCCCAAGTACAATCCCCCAACCCTGAACTCTGACCCCAAGTACAGTCACCCAACCCCGAACCCTGAACTCTGACCCCAAGTACAGTCCGCCAACCCTAAACCCTGAACCCAAGTACAGTCCCCCAACCCTGAACCCTGACCCCTGACCCCAAGTACAGTCCCCCAACCCTGAGCCCTGACCCCAAATACAGAACCCAACCCTGAAACCCGAACCCTGACCCCAAGTACAGTCCCCCAACTCTGAACACTGACCCCTGACCCCAAGTACAGTCCCCCAACCCAGAATCCCGAACCCTGACCCCACTTACAGTCCCCCAACCCTGAACCCTGACCCCTGACCCCAAGTACAGTCCCCCAACCCTGAATCCCGAACCCTGACCCCAAGTACAATCCCCCAACCCTGAACTCTGACCCCAAGTACAGTCACCCAAACCTGAACCCTGAACTCTGACCCCAACTACAGTCCGCCAACCCTAAACCCTGAACCCAAGTACAGTCCCCCAACACTGAACCCTGACCCCTGACCCCAAGTACAGTCCCCCAACCCTGAACCCTGACCCCAAGTACAGTCCCCCAACCCTGAATCCCGAACACTGACCCCAAGTACTGTCCCCCAACCCTGAACCCTGACCCCAAGTTCAGTCCCCCATCCCTGAACCCTGAACCCTGACCCCAACTACAGTCCCCCAACCCTGAACCCTGGACCCTGACCCCAAGTACAGTCCCCCAACCCTGCACCCTGACCCCAAGTACAGTCGCCCAACCCTGAACCCTGACCCCAAGTATATTCCCACCACCCTGAACCCTGACCCCAAGTACAGTCCCCCAACCCTGAACCCTGACCCCTGACCCCAAGTACAGTCCACCAAACCTGAACCCTGACCCCAACTACAGTCCTCCAACTCTGAACCCTGAACTCTGACTCCAAGTACAGTCCCCCAACCCTGAAACCTGACCCCAAGTACAGTCCCCCAAGCCTGAACCCTGAACACTGACTCCAAGTACAGTCCCCCAACCCTGAACCCTGACCCCTGACCCCAAGTACAGACCCCCAACCTTGAACCCCGAACCCTGACCCCAAGTACAGTCCCCCAACCCTGACCCCAAGTACAGTCCCCCAACTCTGAACTCTGACCTCAAGTACAGTCCCCCAACCCTGAACTCTGAACCCAAGTACAGTCCCCCAACCCTGAACTCTGAACCCAAGTACAGTCCCCCAACCCTGAACCCTGACCGCTGACCCCAAGTACAGTCCGCCAACCCGAAACTCTGACCCCAAGTACAGTCCCCCAACCCTGAATCCTGACCCCCAGACCCCAAATGCAGTACCCCAACCCTGAACCCTGACCACAATACAGTCCCCCAATGGTGACCCCTGACCCCAAGTACAGTCCCCCAACCCTGAACCTGAACTCTAACCCCAAGTACAGTCCCCCAACCCTGAACGCTGACCCCAAGTACAGTCACCCAACCCTGAACCCTGAACCCAAGTACAGTCCCCCAACCCTGAACCCTGACCCCAAGTGCTTTCCCCCAACCCTGAACCCTGACCCCAAGTACAGTCCCCCAACACTGAACCCTGAACCCAAGAACAGTCCCTCAACCCTGAACCGTGACCCCAACTACAATCCCCCTACCCAGAACTCTGACCCCAAGTACAGTCCCCCAACCCTGATCCCTGAATCCTGACCCCAACAACAGTCCCCCAACCCTGAACCCTGACCCCTGACCCCAAGTACAGTCCCCCAACCCTGAACCCTGTCCCCGAGTACAGCCCCCCAACCCTGAACCCTGAACTCTGGCCCAAAGTACAGTTCCCCAACCCTGAACCCTGACCCCAAGTACAGTCCCCCAACCCTGAACCCTGTCCCCGAGTACAGTCCCCCAACCCTGAACCTGAACTCTAACCCCAAGTACAGTCCCCCAACCCTGAACCCTGACCCCGACCCCAAGTACTGTCCCCCATCCCTGAACCCTGAACTCTGAACCCAAGTACAGTCCCCCACGCTGACCCCTGAGCCGAAGTACAGTCCCCCAACCCTGAACTCTGATCCCAAGTACAGTCCCCCAACCCTGAACCCTGACCCCGAGTACAGTCCCCCAACCCAGAACCCTGACCCCAAGTACAGTCCGCCAACCCTGAACCCTGACCCCAAGTACAGTCCCCCAACCCTGAACCCTGAACCCTGACCACAAGAACAGTCCCCCAACCCTGAACCCCGAACCCTGACCCCAAGTACAGTCCCCCAAGCCCGAACCCTGAACACTGACCCCATGTACAGTCCCCCAACCCTGACCCCTGACCCCAAGTACAGTCCCCCAACCCTGAACTCTGACCTCAAGTACAGTCCCCCAACCCTGAATCCTGAACTCTGAACCCAAGTACAGTCCCCCAACCCTGAACCCTGACCCCAAGTACAGTCCCCCAACACTGAACCCTGACCCCTGACCACAAGTACAGTCGGCCAACCCTAATCTCTGACCCCAAGTACAGCCCCCCAACCCTGAATCCTGAACCCTAGTACAGTCACCGAATCCTGAATCCTGACCCCTGACCCCAAGTGCAGTATCCCCACCCTGAACCCTGACCCCAATACAGTCCCCCAATGGTGAACCCTGACCCCTGACCCCAAGTACAGTCCCCCAACCCTGAACCCTGAACTCTGACCCCAAGTACAGTCCCCCAACCCTGAACCCTGACCCCAAGTACAGTCCCCCAACCCTAAACCCTGACCCCAAGTACAGTCCCCCAACCCTAAACCCTGACCCCAAGTACAGTCCCCCAACCCTGAACCCCGAACCCTGACCTCATGTACAGTCCCCCAACACTGAACCCTGACCCCAAGTACAGTCCCCCAACCCTGAACTCTGACCACAAGTACAATCCCCAACCTTGAACCCTGACCCCAAGTACAGTCCCCCAACCCTGAACACTGATCCCTGCCCCAAGTACAGTCCCCCAACCCTGAACCCTGAACTCTGACCCCGAGTACAGTCCCCCAACCCTGAACCCTGAACCCTGACCCCAAGTACAGTCCCTCAACCCTGAACCCTGACCCCAAGTACAGGCCCCCAACCCTGAATGCTGACCCCAGACCCCAAGTGCAGTACCCCAACCCTGAACCCTGACCCCAATACAGTCCACAAATGGTGAACCCTGACCCCTGACCCCAAGTACAGTCCCCCAACCCTGAACCTGAACTCTAGCCCCAAATACAGTCCCCCAACCCTGAACCCTGACCCCAAGTACAGTCCCCCAACCCTGAACCCAAGTACACTCCTCCAACCCTGAACCCTGACCCCAAGTACAGGCCCCCAACCCTGAAAGCCGAACCCTGACGCCAAGTACACTCCCCCAACCCTGAACCCTGAAACCTGACCCCAAGTACAGTCCCCCAACCCTGAACCCTGACCCCAAGTACAGTCCCTCAACCCTGAACCCTGACCCCAAATACAGACCCCAACCCTGAAACCCGAACCCTGACCCCAAGTACAGTCCCCCAACTCTGAACACTGACCCCAAGTCCAGTCCCCCAACCCTGAACCCTGACCCCAAGTACAGTCCCCCAACCCTGAATCCCGAACACTGACCCCAAGTACAATCCCCCAACCCTGAACTCTGACCCCAAGTACAGTCACCCAACCCCGAACCCTGAACTCTGACCCCAAGTACAGTCCGCCAACCCTAAACCCTGAACCCAAGTACAGTCCCCCAACCCTGAACCCTGACCCCTGACCCCAAGTACAGTCCCCCAACCCTGAGCCCTGACCCCAAATACAGAACCCAACCCTGAAACCCGAACCCTGACCCCAAGTACAGTCCCCCAACTCTGAACACTGACCCCAAGTCCAGTCCCCCAACCCTGAACCCTGACCCCAAGTACAGTCCCTCAACCCTGAACCCTGACCCCAAGTACAGTCCCCCAACCCAGAATCCCGAACCCTGACCCCACTTACAGTCCCCCAACCCTGAACCCTGACCCCTGACCCCAAGTACAGTCCCCCAACCCTGAATCCCGAACCCTGACCCCAAGTACAATCCCCCAACCCTGAACTCTGACCCCAAGTACAGTCACCCAAACCTGAACCCTGTACTCTGACCCCAACTACAGTCCGCCAACCCTAAACCCTGAACCCAAGTACAGTCCCCCAACACTGAACCCTGACCCCTGACCCCAAGTACAGTCCCCCAACCCTGAACCCTGACCCCAAGTACAGTCCCCCAACCCTGAATCCCGAACACTGACCCCAAGTACTGTCCCCCAACCCTGAACCCTGACCCCAAGTTCAGTCCCCCATCCCTGAACCCTGAACCCTGACCCCAACTACAGTCCCCCAACCCTGAACCCTGGACCCTGACCCCAAGTACAGTCCCCCAACCCTGCACCCTGACCCCAAGTACAGTCGCCCAACCCTGAACCCTGACCCCAAGTATATTCCCACCACCCTGAACCCTGACCCCAAGTACAGTCCCCCAACCCTGAACCCTGACCCCTGACCCCAAGTACAGTCCACCAAACCTGAACCCTGACCCCAACTACAGTCCTCCAACTCTGAACCCTGAACTCTGACTCCAAGTACAGTCCCCCAACCCTGAAACCTGACCCCAAGTACAGTCCCCCAAGCCTGAACCCTGAACACTGACTCCAAGTACAGTCCCCCAACCCTGAACCCTGACCCCAAGTACAGACCCCCAACCTTGAACCCCGAACCCTGACCCCAAGTACAGTCCCCCAACCCTGACCCCAAGTACAGTCCCCCAACTCTGAACTCTGACCTCAAGTACAGTCCCCCAACCCTGAACTCTGAACCCAAGTACAGTCCCCCAACCCTGAACCCTGACCGCTGACCCCAAGTACAGTCCGCCAACCCGAAACTCTGACCCCAAGTACAGTCCCCCAACCCTGAATCCTGACCCCCAGACCCCAAATGCAGTACCCCAACCCTGAACCCTGACCACAATACAGTCCCCCAATGGTGACCCCTGACCCCAAGTACAGTCCCCCAACCCTGAACCTGAACTCTAACCCCAAGTACAGTCCCCCAACCCTGAACGCTGACCCCAAGTACAGTCACCCAACCCTGAACCCTGAACCCAAGTACAGTCCCCCAACCCTGAACCCTGACCCCAAGTGCTTTCCCCCAACCCTGAACCCTGACCCCAAGTACAGTCCCCCAACACTGAACCCTGAACCCAAGAACAGTCCCTCAACCCTGAACCCTGACCCCAACTACAATCCCCCTACCCAGAACTCTGACCCCAAGTACAGTCCCCCAACCCTGATCCCTGAATCCTGACCCCAAGAACAGTCCCCCAACCCTGAACCCTGACCCCTGACCCCAAGTACAGTCCCCCAACCCTGAACCCTGTCCCCGAGTACAGCCCCCCAACCCTGAACCCTGAACTCTGGCCCAAAGTACAGTTCCCCAACCCTGAACCCTGACCCCAAGTACAGTCCCCCAACCCTGAACCCTGTCCCCGAGTACAGTCCCCCAACCCTGAACCTGAACTCTAACCCCAAGTACAGTCCCCCAACCCTGAACCCTGACCCCGACCCCAAGTACTGTCCCCCATCCCTGAACCCTGAACTCTGAACCCAAGTACAGTCCCCCACGCTGACCCCTGAGCCGAAGTACAGTCCCCCAACCCTGAACTCTGATCCCAAGTACAGTCCCCCAACCCTGAACCCTGACCCCGAGTACAGTCCCCCAACCCAGAACCCTGACCCCAAGTACAGTCCGCCAACCCTGAACCCTGACCCCAAGTACAGTCCCCCAACCCTGAACCCTGAACCCTGACCACAAGAACAGTCCCCCAACCCTGAACCCCGAACCCTGACCCCAAGTACAGTCCCCCAAGCCCGAACCCTGAACACTGACCCCATGTACAGTCCCCCAACCCTGACCCCTGACCCCAAGTACAGTCCCCCAACCCTGAACTCTGACCTCAAGTACAGACCCCCAACCCTGAATCCTGAACTCTGAACCCAAGTACAGTCCCCAAACCCTGAACCCTGACCCCAAGTACAGTCCCCCAACACTGAACCCTGACCCCTGACCACAAGTACAGTCGGCCAACCCTAATCTCTGACCCCAAGTACAGCCCCCCAACCCTGAATCCTGAACCCTAGTACAGTCACCGAATCCTGAATCCTGACCCCTGACCCCAAGTGCAGTATCCCCACCCTGAACCCTGACCCCAATACAGTCCCCCAATGGTGAACCCTGACCCCTGACCCCAAGTACAGTCCCCCAACCCTGAACCCTGAACTCTGACAACAAGTACAGTCCCCCAACCCTGAACCCTGACCCCAAGTACAGTCCCCCAACCCTAAACCCTGACCCCAAGTACAGTCCCCCAACCCTAAACCCTGACCCCAAGTACAGTCCCCCAACCCTGAACCCCGAACCCTGACCTCATGTACAGTCCCCCAACACTGAACCCTGACCCCAAGTACAGTCCCCCAACCCTGAACTCTGACCACAAGTACAATCCCCAACCTTGAACCCTGACCCCAAGTACAGTCCCCCAACCCTGAACACTGATCCCTGCCCCAAGTACAGTCCCCCAACCCTGAACCCTGAACTCTGACCCCGAGTACAGTCCCCCAACCCTGAACCCTGAACCCTGACCCCAAGTACAGTCCCTCAACCCTGAACCCTGACCCCAAGTACAGGCCCCCAACCCTGAATGCTGACCCCAGACCCCAAGTGCAGTACCCCAACCCTGAACCCTGACCCCAATACAGTCCACAAATGGTGAACCCTGACCCCTGACCCCAAGTACAGTCCCCCAACCCTGAACCTGAACTCTAGCCCCAAATACAGTCCCCCAACCCTGAACCCTGACCCCAAGTACAGTCCCCCAACCCTGAACCCAAGTACACTCCTCCAACCCTGAACCCTGACCCCAAGTACAGGCCCCCAACCCTGAAAGCCGAACCCTGACGCCAAGTACACTCCCCCAACCCTGAACCCTGAAACCTGACCCCAAGTACAGTCCCCCAACCCTGAACCCTGACCCCAAGTACAGTCCCTCAACCCTGAACCCTGACCCCAAATACAGACCCCAACCCTGAAACCCGAACCCTGACCCCAAGTACAGTCCCCCAACTCTGAACACTGACCCCAAGTCCAGTCCCCCAACCCTGAACCCTGACCCCAAGTTCAGTCCCTCAACCCTGAACCCTGACCCCAAGTACAGTCCCCCAACCCTGAATCCCGAACACTGACCCCAAGTACAATCCCCCAACCCTGAACTCTGACCCCAAGTACAGTCACCCAACCCCGAACCCTGAACTCTGACCCCAAGTACAGTCCGCCAACCCTAAACCCTGAACCCAAGTACAGTCCCCCAACCGTGAACCCTGACCCCTGACCCCAAGTACAGTCCCCCAACCCTGAGCCCTGACCCCAAATACAGAACCCAACCCTGAAACCCGAACCCTGACCCCAAGTACAGTCCCCCAACTCTGAACACTGACCCCAAGTCCAGTCCCCCAACCCTGAACCCTGACCCCAAGTACAGTCCCTCAACCCTGAACCCTGACCCCAAGTACAGTCCCCCAACCCAGAATCCCGAACCCTGACCCCACTTACAGTCCCCCAACCCTGAACCCTGACCCCTGACCCCAAGTACAGTCCCCCAACCCTGAATCCCGAACCCTGACCCCAAGTACAATCCCCCAACCCTGAACTCTGACCCCAAGTACAGTCACCCAAACCTGAACCCTGAACTCTGACCCCAACTACAGTCCGCCAACCCTAAACCCTGAACCCAAGTACAGTCCCCCAACACTGAACCCTGACCCCTGACCCCAAGTACAGTCCCCCAACCCTGAACCCTGACCCCAAGTACAGTCCCCCAACCCTGAATCCCGAACACTGACCCCAAGTACTGTCCCCCAACCCTGAACCCTGACCCCAAGTTCAGTCCCCCATCCCTGAACCCTGAACCCTGACCCCAACTACAGTCCCCCAACCCTGAACCCTGGACCCTGACCCCAAGTACAGTCCCCCAACCCTGAACCCTGAACCCTGACCACAAGAACAGTCCCCCAACCCTGAACCCCGAACCCTGACCCCAAGTACAGTCCCCCAAGCCCGAACCCTGAACACTGACCCCATGTACAGTCCCCCAACCCTGAACCCTGACCCCAAGTACAGTCCCCCAACCCTGAACCCTGACCGCAAGTACATTCCGCCAACTCTGAAACGTGATCCCTGACCCCAAGTCCAGTCCCCCAACCCTGAAGCCTGATCCCAAGTACAGTCCCCCAACACTGAACCCTGACCCCTGACCACAAGTACAGTCGGCCAACCCTAATCTCTGACCCCAAGTACAGCCCCCCAACCCTGAATCCTGAACCCTAGTACAGTCACCGAATCCTGAATCCTGACCCCTGACCCCAAGTGCAGTATCCCCACCCTGAACCCTGACCCCAATACAGTCCCCCAATGGTGAACCCTGACCCCTGACCCCAAGTACAGTCCCCCAACCCTGAACCCTGAACTCTGACCCCAAGTACAGTCCCCCAACCCTGAACCCTGACCCCAAGTACAGTCCCCCAACCCTCAACCCTGACCCCAAGTACAGTCCCCCAACCCTGAACCCTGACCCCAAGTACAGTCCCCCAACCCTGAACCTGAACTCTAGCCCCAAATACAGTCCCCCAACCCTGAACCCTGACCCCAAGTACAGTCCCCCAACCCTGAACCCAAGTACACTCCTCCAACCCTGAACCCTGACCCCAAGTGCAGTCCCTCACCCCTGAACCCTGACCCCAAGTACAGTGCCCCAACCCTGAATCCCGAAACCTCACCCCAAGTACAGTCGCCTACCCCTGAACCCTGAACCCTGACCCCGAGTACAGACCCCCAACCCTGAACCCCGAACCCTGACCCCAAGTACAGTCCGTCGACCCTGAATCCCAAACCCTGACCCCAAGTACAGTCCCCCAACACTGAACCCTGAACTCTGACCCCAAGTACAGTCCGTCAACCCTGAACCCTGACCCGAAGTACAGTCCCCCAACCCTGAAGCCTGACCCCATGTACAGTCCCCGAACCCTGAACCCTGACCCCAAGTACAGTCCCCCAATCCTAAACCCCGAACCCCTACCGTAAGCACAGTCCCTCAAAACTGAACCCTGAACTCTGAACCCAAGTACAGTCCCCCAAAGCTGAACCCTGAACCCTGACCCCTGACCCCAAGTACAGTCCCCCAACCCTGAACCCTGAACTCTGACCCCAAGTACAGTCCCCCAACCCTGAACCCTGACCCCAAGTACAGTCCCCCAACCCTAAACCCTGACTCCAAGTACAGTCTCCCAACCCTAAACCATGACCCCAAGTACAGTCCCCCAACCCTGAACCCCGAACCCTGACCTCATGTACAGTCCCTCAACACTGAACCCTGACCCCAAGTACAGTCCCCCAACCCTGAACTCTGACCACAAGTACAATCCCCAACCTTGAACCCTGACCCCAAGTACAGTCCCCCAACCCTGAACCCTGAACCCTGCCCCAAGTACAGCCCCCAACCCTGAACCCTGAACTCTGACCCTGAGTACAGTCCCCCAACCCTGAACCCTGAACCCTGACCCCAAGTACAGTCCCTCAACCCTGAACCCTGACCCCAAGTACAGGCCCCCAACCCTGAAACCCGAACCCTGACGCCAAGTACACTCCCCCAACCCTGAACCCTGAAACCTGACCCCAAGTACAGTCCCCCAACCCTGAACCCTGACCCCAAATACAGACCCCAACCCTGAAACCCGAACCCTGACCCCAAGTACAGTCCCCCAACTCTGAACACTGACCCCAAGTCCAGTCCCCCAACCCTGAACCCTGACCCCAAGTACAGTCCCTCAACCCTGAACCCTGACCCCTGACCTCAAGTACAGTTCCCCAACCCTGAATCCCGAACCCTGACCCCAAGTACAATCCCCCAACCCTGAACTCTGACCCCAAGTACAGTCACCCAACCCTGAACCCTGAACTCTGACCCCAAGTACAGGCCGCCAACCCTAAACCCTGAACCCAAGTACAGTCCCCCAACCCTGAACCCTGACCCCTGACCCCAAGTACAGTCCCCCAACCCTGAGCCCTGACCCGAAATACAGAACCCAATCCTGAAACCCGAACCCTGACCCCAAGTACAGTCCCCCAACTCTGAACACTGACCCCAAGTCCAGTCCCCCAACCCTGAATCCTGACCCCAAGTAGAGTCCCTCAACCCTGAACCCTGACCCCTGACCCCAGGTAGTCCCCCAACCCAGAATCCCGAACCCTGACCCCACATACAGTCCCCCAACCCTGACCCCTGACCCCAAGTACAGTCCCCCAACCCTGAACCCTGACCCCAAGTACAGTCCCCCAGCCCTGAATCCCAAACCCTGACCCCAAGTACAGTCCCCCAACCCTGAACCCTGACCCCAAGTACAGTCCCCCATCCCTGAACCCTGAACCCTGACCCCAAGTACAGTCCCCCAACCCTGAACCCTGGACCCTGACCCCAAGTACAGTCCCCCAACCCTGAACCCTGACCCCAAGTACAGTCCCCCTACACTGAACCCTGAACCCAAGAACAGTCCCTCAACCCTGAACCCTGACCCCAAGAACAGTCCCCCTACCCAGAACTCTGACCCCAAGTAAAGTCCCCCAACCCTGATCCCTGAATCCTGACCCCAAGAACAGTCCCCCAACCCTGAACCCTGACCCCTGACCCCAAGTACAGTCCCCCAACCCTGAACCCTGACCACAAGTACAGTCCCCCAACCCTGAACCCTGACCCCAAGTGGTCCCCCAACCCTGAACCCTGACCCCAAGTACAGTCCCCCAACCCTGAACCCTGTCCCCGAGTACAGTCCCCCAACCCTGAACCTGAACTCTAACCCCAAGTACAGTCCCCCAACCCTGAACCCTGACCCCAAGTACAGTCCCCCAACCCTGAACCCTGACCCCAAGTACTGTCCCCCATCCCTGAACCCTGAACTCTGAACCCAAGTACAGTCCCCCACGCTGACCCCTGAGCCGAAGTACAGTCCCCCAACCCTGAACTCTGATCCCAAGTACAGTCCCCCAACCCTGAACCCTGACCCCGAGTACAGTCCCCCAACCCTGAACCCTGACCCCAAGTACAGTCCGCCAACCCTGAACCCTGACCCCAAGTACAGTCCCCCAACCCTGAACCCTGAACCCTGACCACAAGAACAGTCCCCCAACCCTGAACCCCGAACCCTGACCCCAAGTACAGTCCCCCAAGCCCGAACCCTGAACACTGACCCCATGTACAGTCCCCCAACCCTGAACCCTGATCCCTGACCCAAGTACAGACCCCCAACCTTGAACCCCGAACCCTGACCCCAAGTACAGTCCCCCAACCCTGAACCCTGACCCCTGACCCCTAGTACAGTCCCCCAACCCTGAACTCTGACCTCAAGTACAGTCCCCCAACCCTGAATCCTGAACTCTGAACCCAAGTACAGTCCCCCAACCCTGAACCCTGACCCCAAGTACAGTCCCCCAACCCTGAACCCTGACCGCAAGTACATTCCGCCAACTCTGAAACGTGTTCCCTGACCCCAAGTCCAGTCCCCCAACCCTGAAGCCTGACCCCAAGTACAGTCCCCCAACACTGAACCCTGAACCCTGACCACAAGTACAGTCGGCCAACCCTAATCTCTGACCCCAAGTACAGCCCCCCAACCCTGAATCCTGAACCCTAGTACAGTCACCGAATCCTGAATACTGACCCCTGACCCCAAGTACAGTCCCCCAACCCTGCACCCTGACCCCAAGTACAGTCGCCCAACCCTGAACCCTGACCCCAAGTATATTCCCACCACCCTGAACCCTGACCCCAAGTACAGTCCCCCAACCCTGAACCCTGACCCCTGACCCCAACTACAGTCCTCCAACTCTGAACCCTGAACTCTGACTCCAAGTACAGTCCCCCAACCCTGAAACCTGACCCCAAGTACAGTCCCCCAAGCCTGAACCCTGAACACTGACTCCAAGTACAGTCCCCCAACCCTGAACCCTGACCCCTGACCCCAAGTACAGACCCCCAACCTTGAACCCCGAACCCTGACCCCAAGTACAGTCCCCCAACCCTGACCCCAAGTACAGTCCCCCAACTCTGAACTCTGACCTCAAGTACAGTCCCCCAACCCTGAACTCTGAACCCAAGTACAGTCCCCCAACCCTGAACCCTGACCGCTGACCCCAAGTACAGTCCGCCAACCCGAAACTCTGACCCCAAGTACAGTCCCCCAACCCTGAATCCTGACCCCCAGACCCCAAATGCAGTACCCCAACCCTGAACCCTGACCACAATACAGTCCCCCAATGGTGACCCCTGACCCCAAGTACAGTCCCCCAACCCTGAACCTGAACTCTAACCCCAAGTACAGTCCCCCAACCCTGAACGCTGACCCCAAGTACAGTCACCCAACCCTGAACCCTGAACCCAAGTACAGTCCCCCAACCCTGAACCCTGACCCCAAGTGCTTTCCCCCAACCCTGAACCCTGACCCCAAGTACAGTCCCCCAACACTGAACCCTGAACCCAAGAACAGTCCCTCAACCCTGAACCCTGACCCCAACTACAATCCCCCTACCCAGAACTCTGACCCCAAGTACAGTCCCCCAACCCTGATCCCTGAATCCTGACCCCAAGAACAGTCCCCCAACCCTGAACCCTGACCCCTGACCCCAAGTACAGTCCCCCAACCCTGAACCCTGTCCCCGAGTACAGCCCCCCAACCCTGAACCCTGAACTCTGGCCCAAAGTACAGTTCCCCAACCCTGAACCCTGACCCCAAGTACAGTCCCCCAACCCTGAACCCTGTCCCCGAGTACAGTCCCCCAACCCTGAACCTGAACTCTAACCCCAAGTACAGTCCCCCAACCCTGAACCCTGACCCCGACCCCAAGTACTGTCCCCCATCCCTGAACCCTGAACTCTGAACCCAAGTACAGTCCCCCACGCTGACCCCTGAGCCGAAGTACAGTCCCCCAACCCTGACCCCTGACCCCAAGTACAGTCCCCCAACCCTGAACTCTGACCTCAAGTACAGTCCCCCAACCCTGAATCCTGAACTCTGAACCCAAGTACAGTCCCCCAACCCTGAACCCTGACCCCAAGTACAGTCCCCCAACACTGAACCCTGACCCCTGACCACAAGTACAGTCGGCCAACCCTAATCTCTGACCCCAAGTACAGCCCCCCAACCCTGAATCCTGAACCCTAGTACAGTCACCGAATCCTGAATCCTGACCCCTGACCCCAAGTGCAGTATCCCCACCCTGAACCCTGACCCCAATACAGTCCCCCAATGGTGAACCCTGACCCCTGACCCCAAGTACAGTCCCCCAACCCTGAACCCTGAACTCTGACAACAAGTACAGTCCCCCAACCCTGAACCCTGACCCCAAGTACAGTCCCCCAACCCTAAACCCTGACCCCAAGTACAGTCCCCCAACCCTAAACCCTGACCCCAAGTACAGTCCCCCAACCCTGAACCCCGAACCCTGACCTCATGTACAGTCCCCCAACACTGAACCCTGACCCCAAGTACAGTCCCCCAACCCTGAACTCTGACCACAAGTACAATCCCCAACCTTGAACCCTGACCCCAAGTACAGTCCCCCAACCCTGAACACTGATCCCTGCCCCAAGTACAGTCCCCCAACCCTGAACCCTGAACTCTGACCCCGAGTACAGTCCCCCAACCCTGAACCCTGAACCCTGACCCCAAGTACAGTCCCTCAACCCTGAACCCTGACCCCAAGTACAGGCCCCCAACCCTGAATTCTGACCCCAGACCCCAAGTGCAGTACCCCAACCCTGAACCCTGACCCCAATACAGTCCACAAATGGTGAACCCTGACCCCTGACCCCAAGTACAGTCCCCCAACCCTGAACCTGAACTCTAGCCCCAAATACAGTCCCCCAACCCTGAACCCTGACCCCAAGTACAGTCCCCCAACCCTGAACCCAAGTACACTCCTCCAACCCTGAACCCTGACCCCAAGTACAGGCCCCCAACCCTGAAAGCCGAACCCTGACGCCAAGTACACTCCCCCAACCCTGAACCCTGAAACCTGACCCCAAGTACAGTCCCCCAACCCTGAACCCTGACCCCAAGTACAGTCCCTCAACCCTGAACCCTGACCCCAAATACAGACCCCAACCCTGAAACCCGAACCCTGACCCCAAGTACAATCCCCCAACCCTGAACTCTGACCCCAAGTACAGTCACCCAACCCCGAACCCTGAACTCTGACCCCAAGTACAGTCCGCCAACCCTAAACCCTGAACCCAAGTACAGTCCCCCAACCCTGAACCCTGACCCCTGACCCCAAGTACAGTCCCCCAACCCTGAGCCCTGACCCCAAATACAGAACCCAACCCTGAAACCCGAACCCTGACCCCAAGTACAGTCCCCCAACTCTGAACACTGACCCCAAGTCCAGTCCCCCAACCCTGAACCCTGACCCCAAGTACAGTCCCTCAACCCTGAACCCTGACCCCAAGTACAGTCCCCCAACCCAGAATCCCGAACCCTGACCCCACTTACAGTCCCCCAACCCTGAACCCTGACCCCTGACCCCAAGTACAGTCCCCCAACCCTGAATCCCGAACCCTGACCCCAAGTACAATCCCCCAACCCTGAACTCTGACCCCAAGTACAGTCACCCAAACCTGAACCCTGAACTCTGACCCCAACTACAGTCCGCCAACCCTAAACCCTGAACCCAAGTACAGTCCCCCAACACTGAACCCTGACCCCTGACCCCAAGTACAGTCCCCAACCCTGAACCCTGACCCCAAGTACAGTCCCCCAACCCTGAATCCCGAACACTGACCCCAAGTACTGTCCCCCAACCCTGAACCCTGACCCCAAGTTCAGTCCCCCATCCCTGAACCCTGAACCCTGACCCCAACTACAGTCCCCCAACCCTGAACCCTGGAGCCTGACCCCAAGTACAGTCCCCCAACCCTGCACCCTGACCCCAAGTACAGTCGCCCAACCCTGAACCCTGACCCCAAGTATATTCCCACCACCCTGAACCCTGACCCCAAGTACAGTCCCCCAACCCTGAACCCTGACCCCTGACCCCAAGTACAGTCCACCAAACCTGAACCCTGACCCCAACTACAGTCCTCCAACTCTGAACCCTGAACTCTGACCCCAAGTACAGTCCCCCAACCCTGAAACCTGACCCCAAGTACAGTCCCCCAAGCCTGAACCCTGAACACTGACCCCAAGTACAGACCCCCAACCTTGAACCCCGAACCCTGACCCCAAGTACAGTCCCCCAACCCTGACCCCAAGTACAGTCCCCCAACTCTGAACTCTGACCTCAAGTACAGTCCCCCAACCCTGAACTCTGAACCCAAGTACAGTCCCCCAACCCTGAACCCTGACCGCTGACCCCAAGTACAGTCCGCCAACCCGAAACTCTGACCCCAAGTACAGTCCCCCAACCCTGAATCCTGACCCCCAGACCCCAAATGCAGTACCCCAACCCTGAACCCTGACCACAATACAGTCCCCCAATGGTGACCCCTGACCCCAAGTACAGTCCCCCAACCCTGAACCTGAACTCTAACCCCAAGTACAGTCCCCCAACCCTGAACGCTGACCCCAAGTACAGTCACCCAACCCTGAACCCTGAACCCAAGTACAGTCCCCCAACCCTGAACCCTGACCCCAAGTGCTTTCCCCCAACCCTGAACCCTGACCCCAAGTACAGTCCCCCAACACTGAACCCTGAACCCAAGAACAGTCCCTCAACCCTGAACCCTGACCCCAACTACAATCCCCCTACCCAGAACTCTGACCCCAAGTACAGTCCCCCAACCCTGATCCCTGAATCCTGACCCCAAGAACAGTCCCCCAACCCTGAACCCTGACCCCTGACCCCAAGTACAGTCCCCCAACCCTGAACCCTGTCCCCGAGTACAGCCCCCCAACCCTGAACCCTGAACTCTGGCCCAAAGTACAGTTCCCCAACCCTGAACCCTGACCCCAAGTACAGTCCCCCAACCCTGAACCCTGTCCCCGAGTACAGTCCCCCAACCCTGAACCTGAACTCTAACCCCAAGTACAGTCCCCCAACCCTGAACCCTGACCCCGACCCCAAGTACTGTCCCCCATCCCTGAACCCTGAACTCTGAACCCAAGTACAGTCCCCCACGCTGACCCCTGAGCCGAAGTACAGTCCCCCAACCCTGAACTCTGATCCCAAGTACAGTCCCCCAACCCTGAACCCTGACCCCGAGTACAGTCCCCCAACCCAGAACCCTGACCCCAAGTACAGTCCGCCAACCCTGAACCCTGACCCCAAGTACAGTCCCCCAACCCTGAACCCTGAACCCTGACCACAAGAACAGTCCCCCAACCCTGAACCCCGAACCCTGACCCCAAGTACAGTCCCCCAAGCCCGAACCCTGAACACTGACCCCATGTACAGTCCCCCAACCCTGAACCCTGACCCCAAGTACAGTCCCCCAACCCTGAACCCTGACCCCTGACCACAAGTACAGTCGGCCAACCCTAATCTCTGACCCCAAGTACAGCCCCCCAACCCTGAATCCTGACCCCTGACCCCAAGTGCAGTATCCCCACCCTGAACCCTGACCCCAATACAGTCCCCCAATGGTGAACCCTGACCCCTGACCCCAAGTACAGTCCCCCAACCCTGAACCCTGAACTCTGACCCCAAGTACAGTCCCCCAACCCTGAACCCTGACCCCAAGTACAGTCCCCCAACCCTCAACCCTGACCCCAAGTACAGTCCCCCAACCCTGAACCCTGACCCCAAGTACAGTCCCCCAACCCTGAACCCTGAACCCTGACCGCAAGTACAGTCCCCCAAGCCCGAACCCTGAACCCTGACCCCAAGTACAGTCCCCCAACCCTGAATGCTGACCCCAGACCCCAAGTGCAGTACCCCAACCCTGAACCCTGACCCCAATACAGTCCACAAATGGTGAACCCTGACCCCTGACCCCAAGTACAGTCCCCCAACCCTGAACCTGAACTCTAGCCCCAAATACAGTCCCCCAACCCTGAACCCTGACCCCAAGTACAGTCCCCCAACCCTGAACCCAAGTACACTCCTCCAACCCTGAACCCTGACCCCAAGTGCAGTCCCTCACCCCTGAACCCTGACCCCAAGTACAGTGCCCCAACCCTGAATCCCGAAACCTCACCCCAAGTACAGTCGCCTACCCCTGAACCCTGAACCCTGACCCCGAGTACAGACCCCCAACCCTGAACCCCGAACCCTGACCCCAAGTACAGTCCGTCGACCCTGAATCCCAAACCCTGACCCCAAGTACAGTCCCCCAACACTGAACCCTGAACTCTGACCCCAAGTACAGTCCGTCAACCCTGAACCCTGACCCGAAGTACAGTCCCCCAACCCTGAAGCCTGACCCCATGTACAGTCCCCGAACCCTGAACCCTGAACCCTGACCCCAAGTACAGTCCCCCAATCCTAAACCCCGAACCCCTACCGTAAGCACAGTCCCTCAAAACTGAACCCTGAACTCTGAACCCAAGTACAGTCCCCCAAAGCTGAACCCTGAACCCTGACCCCTGACCCCAAGTACAGTCCCCCAACCCTGAACCCTGAACTCTGACCCCAAGTACAGTCCCCCAACCCTGAACCCTGACCCCAAGTACAGTCCCCCAACCCTAAACCCTGACTCCAAGTACAGTCTCCCAACCCTAAACCATGACCCCAAGTACAGTCCCCCAACCCTGAACCCCGAACCCTGACCTCATGTACAGTCCCTCAACACTGAACCCTGACCCCAAGTACAGTCCCCCAACCCTGAACTCTGACCACAAGTACAATCCCCAACCTTGAACCCTGACCCCAAGTACAGTCCCCCAACCCTGAACCCTGCCCCAAGTACAGCCCCCAACCCTGAACCCTGAACTCTGACCCTGAGTACAGTCCCCCAACCCTGAACCCTGAACCCTGACCCCAAGTACAGTCCCTCAACCCTGAACCCTGACCCCAAGTACAGGCCCCCAACCCTGAAACCCGAACCCTGACGCCAAGTACACTCCCCCAACCCTGAACCCTGAAACCTGACCCCAAGTACAGTCCCCCAACCCTGAACCCTGACCCCAAATACAGACCCCAACCCTGAAACCCGAACCCTGACCCCAAGTACAGTCCCCCAACTCTGAACACTGACCCCAAGTCCAGTCCCCCAACCCTGAACCCTGACCCCAAGTACAGTCCCTCAACCCTGAACCCTGACCCCTGACCTCAAGTACAGTTCCCCAACCCTGAATCCCGAACCCTGACCCCAAGTACAATCCCCCAACCCTGAACTCTGACCCCAAGTACAGTCACCCAACCCTGAACCCTGAACTCTGACCCCAAGTACAGGCCGCCAACCCTAAACCCTGAACCCAAGTACAGTCCCCCAACCCTGAACCCTGACCCCTGACCCCAAGTACAGTCCCCCAACCCTGAGCCCTGACCCGAAATACAGAACCCAATCCTGAAACCCGAACCCTGACCCCAAGTACAGTCCCCCAACTCTGAACACTGACCCCAAGTCCAGTCCCCCAACCCTGAATCCTGACCCCAAGTAGAGTCCCTCAACCCTGAACCCTGACCCCTGACCCCAGGTAGTCCCCCAACCCAGAATCCCGAACCCTGACCCCACATACAGTCCCCCAACCCTGACCCCTGACCCCAAGTACAGTCCCCCAACCCTGAACCCTGACCCCAAGTACAGTCCCCAGCCCTGAATCCCAAACCCTGACCCCAAGTACAGTCCCCCAACCCTGAACCCTGACCCCAAGTACAGTCCCCCATCCCTGAACCCTGAACCCTGACCCCAAGTACAGTCCCCCAACCCTGAACCCTGGACCCTGACCCCAAGTACAGTCCCCCAACCCTGAACCCTGACCCCAAGTACAGTCCCCCTACACTGAACCCTGAACCCAAGAACAGTCCCTCAACCCTGAACCCTGACCCCAAGAACAGTCCCCCTACCCAGAACTCTGACCCCAAGTAAAGTCCCCCAACCCTGATCCCTGAATCCTGACCCCAAGAACAGTCCCCCAACCCTGAACCCTGACCCCTGACCCCAAGTACAGTCCCCCAACCCTGAACCCTGACCACAAGTACAGTCCCCCAACCCTGAACCCTGACCCCAAGTGGTCCCCCAACCCTGAACCCTGACCCCAAGTACAGTCCCCCAACCCTGAACCCTGTCCCCGAGTACAGTCCCCCAACCCTGAACCTGAACTCTAACCCCAAGTACAGTCCCCCAACCCTGAACCCTGACCCCAAGTACAGTCCCCCAACCCTGAACCCTGACCCCAAGTACTGTCCCCCATCCCTGAACCCTGAACTCTGAACCCAAGTACAGTCCCCCACGCTGACCCCTGAGCCGAAGTACAGTCCCCCAACCCTGAACTCTGATCCCAAGTACAGTCCCCCAACCCTGAACCCTGACCCCGAGTACAGTCCCCCAACCCTGAACCCTGACCCCAAGTACAGTCCGCCAACCCTGAACCCTGACCCCAAGTACAGTCCCCCAACCCTGAACCCTGAACCCTGACCACAAGAACAGTCCCCCAACCCTGAACCCCGAACCCTGACCCCAAGTACAGTCCCCCAAGCCCGAACCCTGAACACTGACCCCATGTACAGTCCCCCAACCCTGATCCCTGATCCCTGACCCAAGTACAGACCCCCAACCTTGAACCCCGAACCCTGACCCCAAGTACAGTCCCCCAACCCTGAACCCTGACCCCTGACCCCTAGTACAGTCCCCCAACCCTGAACTCTGACCTCAAGTACAGTCCCCCAACCCTGAATCCTGAACTCTGAACCCAAGTACAGTCCCCCAACCCTGAACCCTGACCCCAAGTACAGTCCCCCAACCCTGAACCCTGACCGCAAGTACATTCCGCCAACTCTGAAACGTGTTCCCTGACCCCAAGTCCAGTCCCCCAACCCTGAAGCCTGACCCCAAGTACAGTCCCCCAACACTGAACCCTGAACCCTGACCACAAGTACAGTCGGCCAACCCTAATCTCTGACCCCAAGTACAGCCCCCCAACCCTGAATCCTGAACCCTAGTACAGTCACCGAATCCTGAATACTGACCCCTGACCCCAAGTGCAGTATCCCCACCCTGAACCCTGACCCCAATACAGTCCCCCAACGGTGAACCCTGACCCCTGACCCCAAGTACAGTCCCCCAACCCTGAACCCTGAACTCTGACCCCAAGTACAGTCCCCCAACCCTGAACCCTGACCCCAAGTACAGTCCCCCAACCCTCAACCCTGACCCCAAGTACAGTCCCCCAACCCTGAACCCTGACCCCAAGTACAGCCCCCCAACCCTGAACCCTGACCCCTGACCCCAAGTACAGACCCCCAATCTTGAACCCCGAACCCTGACCCCAAGTACAGTCCCCCAACCCTGAACCCTGACCCCAAGTAGAGTCCCCCAACCCTGAACTCTGACCTCAAGTACAGTCCCCCAACCCTGAACCCTGAACCCAAGTACAGTCCCCCAACCCGAATCTCTGACCCCAAGTACAGTCCCCCAACCCTGAATCCTGACCCCAGACCCCAAGTGCAGTACCCCAACCATGAACCCTGACCCCAATACAGTCCCCCAATGGTGAACCCTGACCCCTGACCCCAAGTACAGTCCCCCAACCCTGAACCTGAACTCTAACCCCAAATACAGTCCCCCAACCCTGAACCCTGACCCCAAGTGCAGTCCTCCAACCCTCAACCCTGACCCCAAGTACAGTCTCCAACCCTGAATCCCGAACACTGACCCCAAGTACAATCCCCCAACCCTGAACTCTGACCCCAAGTACAGTCACCCAACCCTGAACCCTGAACTCTGACCCCAAGTACAGTCCGCCAACCCTAAACCCTGAACCCAAGTACAGTCCCCCAACCCTGAGCCCTGACCCCAAATACAGAACCCAACCCTGAAACCCGAACCCTGACCCCAAGTACAGTCCCCCAACTCTGAACACTGACCCCAAGTCCAGTCCCCCAACCCTGAACCCTGACCCCAAGTACAGTCCCTCAACCCTGAACCCTGACCCCTGACCCCAAGTACAGTCCCCCAACCCAGAATCCCGAACCCTGACACCACATACAGTCCCCCAATCCTGAACCCTGACCCCTGACCCCAAGTACAGTCCCCCAACCCTGAATCCCGAACCCTGACCCCAAGTACAATCCCCCAACCCTGAACTCTGACCCCAAGTACAGTCACCCAAACCTGAACCCTGAACTCTGACCCCAAGTACAGTCCGCCAACCCTGAACCCTGAACCCAAGTACAGTCCCCCAACCCTGAACCCTGACCCCTGACCCCAAGTACAGTCCCCCAACCCTGAACCCTGAACCCTGACCCCAAGTACAGTCCCCCAACCCTGAACCCTGGACCCTGACCCCAAGTACAGTCCCCCAACCCTGAACACTGACCCCAAGTACAGTCCCCCAACCCTGAACCCTGACCCCTGACCCCAAGTACAGTCCACCAAACCTGAACCCTGACCCCAACTACAGTCCCCCAAACCTGGACCCTGAACTCTGACCCCAAGTACAGTCCCCCAACCCTGAACTCTGGCCCCAACTACAGTCCCCCAACCCTGAACACTGTCCGCAAGTACAGTCCCCCAACCCTGAACCCTGAACTCTGACCCCAAGTACAGTCCTCCAACTCTGAACCCTGAACTCTGACCCCAAGTACAGTCCCCCAACCCTGAACACTGACCCCAAGTACAGTCCCCCAACCCTGAAACCTGACCCCAAGTACAGTCCCCCAAGCCCGAACCCTGAACACTGACTCCAAGTACAGTCCCCCAACCCTGAACCCTGACCCCTGACCCCAAGTACAGACCCCCAACCTTGAACCCCGAACCCTGACCCCAAGTACAGTCCCCCTACCCTGACCCCAAGTACAGTCCCCCAACTCTGAACTCTGACCTCAAGTACAGTCCCCCAACCCTGAACTCTGAACCCAAGTACAGTCCCCCAACCCTGAACCCTGACCGCTGACCCCAAGTACAGTCCGCCAACCCGAAACTCTGACCCCAAGTACAGTCCCCCAACCCTGAATCCTGACCCCCAGACCCCAAATGCAGTACCCCAACCCTGAACCCTGACCACAATACAGTCCCCCAATGGTGACCCCTGACCCCAAGTACAGTCCCCCAACCCTGAACCTGAACTCTAACCCCAAGTACAGTCCCCCAACCCTGAACGCTGACCCCAAGTACAGTCACCCAACCCTGAACCCTGAACCCAAGTACAGTCCCCCAACCCTGAACCCTGACCCCAAGTGCAGTCCCCCAACCCTGAACCCTGAACCCTGACCCCACATAGAGTCCCCCAACCCTGAACCCTGTTCCCAAGTACAGTCCCCCAACACTGAACCCTGAACCCTGACCCCAAGTACAGTTCCCCAACCCTGAACCCTGACCCCAAGTACAGTCCCCCAACACTGAACCCTGAACCCAAGAACAGTCCCTCAACCCTGAACCCTGACCCCAAGTACAGTCCCCCTACCCAGAACTCTGACCCCAAGTACAGTCCCCCAACCCTGATCCCTGAATCCTGACCCCAAGAACAGTCCCCCAACCCTGAACCCTGACCCCTGACCCCAAGTACAGTCCCCCAACCCTGAACCCTGTCCCCGAGTACAGCCCCCCAACCCTGAACCCTGAACTCTGGCCCAAAGTACAGTTCCCCTACCCTGAACCCTGACCACAAGTACAGTCCCCCAACCCTGAACCCTGTCCCCGAGTACAGTCCCCCAACCCTGAACCTGAACTCTAACCCCAAGTACAGTCCCCCAACCCTGAACCCTGACCCCGACCCCAAGTACTGTCCCCCATCCCTGAACCCTGAACTCTGAACCCAAGTACAGTCCCCCACGCTGACCCCTGAGCCGAAGTACAGTCCCCCAACCCTGAACTCTGATCCCAAGTACAGTCCCCCAACCCTGAACCCTGACCCCGAGTACAGTCCCCCAACCCAGAACCCTGACCCCAAGTACAGTCCGCCAACCCTGAACCCTGACCCCAAGTACAGTCCCCCAACCCTGAACCCTGAACCCTGACCACAAGAAAAGTCCCCCAACCCTGAACCCCGAACCCTGACCCCAAGTACAGTCCCCCAAGCCCGAACCCTGAAGACTGACCCCATGTACAGTCCCCCAACCCTGAACCCTGACCCCTGACCCCAAGTACAGTCCCCCAACCCTGAACTCTGACCTCAAGTACAGTCCCCCAACCCTGAATCCTGAACTCTGAACCCAAGTACAGTACCCCAACCCTGAACCCTGACCCCAAGTACAGTCCCCCAACCCTGAACCCTGACCGCAAGTACATTCCGCCAACTCTGAAACGTGATCCCTGACCCCAAGTCCAGTCCCCCAACCCTGAAGCCTGACCCCAAGTACAGTCCCCCAACACTGAACCCTGACCCCTGACCACAAGTACAGTCGGCCAACCCTAATCTCTGACCCCAAGTACAGCCCCCCAACCCTGAATCCTGAACCCTAGTACAGTCACCGAATCCTGAATCCTGACCCCTGACCCCAAGTGCAGTATCCCCACCCTGAACCCTGACCCCAATACAGTCCCCCAACGGTGAACCCTGACCCCTGACCCCAAGTACAGTCCCCCAACCCTGAACCCTGAACTCCGACCCCAATTACAGTCCCCCAACCCTGAACCCTGACCCCAAGTACAGTCCGCCAACCCTCAACCCTGACCCCAAGTACAGTCCCCCAACCCTGAACCCTGACCCCAAGTACAGCCCCCCAACCCTGAACCCTGACCGCTGACCCCAAGTACAGTCCGCCAACCCGAAACTCTGACCCCAAGTACAGTCCCCCAACCCTGAATCCTGACCCCCAGACCCCAAATGCAGTCCCCCAACCCTGAACCCTGACCACAATACAGTCCCCCAATGGTGACCCCTGACCCCAAGTACAGTCCCCCAACCCTGAACCTGAACTCTAACCCCAAGTACAGTCCCCCAACCCTGAACGCTGACCCCAAGTACAGTCACCCAACCCTGAACCCTGAACCCAAGTACAGTCCCCCAACCCTGAACCCTGACCCCAAGTGCAGTCCCCCAACCCTGAACCCTGAACCCTGACCCCACATAGAGTCCCCCAACCCTGAACCCTGTCCCCAAGTACAGTACCCCAACACTGAACCCTGAATCCTGACCCCAAGTACAGTTCCCCAACCCTGAACCCTGACCCCAAGTACAGTCCCCCAACACTGAACCCTGAACCCAAGAATAGTCCCTCAACCCTGAACCCTGACCCCAAGTACAGTCCCCCTACCCAGAACTCTGACCCCAAGTACAGTCCCCCAACCCTGATGCCTGAATCCTGACCCCAAGAACAGTCCCCCAACCCTGAACCCTGACCCCTGACCCCAAGTACAGTCCCCCAACCCTGAACCCTGTCCCCGAGTACAGCCCCCCAACCCTGAACCCTGAACTCTGGCCCAAAGTACAGTTCCCCAACCCTGAACCCTGACCACAAGTACAGTCCCCCAACCCTGAACCCTGTCCCCGAGTACAGTCCCGCAACCCTGAACCTGAACTCTAACCCCAAGTACAGTCCCCCAACCCTGAACCCTGACCCCGACCCCAAGTACTGTCCCCCATCCCTGAACCCTGAACTCTGAACCCAAGTACAGTCCCCCACGCTGACCCCTGAGCCGAAGTACAGTCCCCCAACCCTGAACTCTGATCCCAAGTACAGTCCCCCAACCCTGAACCCTGACCCCGAGTACAGTCCCCCAACCCAGAACCCTGACCCCAAGTACAGTCCGCCAACCCTGAACCCTGACCCCAAGTACAGTCCCCCAACCCTGAACCCTGAACCCTGACCACAAGAACAGTCCCCCAACCCTGAACCCCGAACCCTGACCCCAAGTACAGTCCCCCAAGCCCGAACCCTGAACACTGACCCCATGTACAGTCCCCCAACCCTGAACCCTGAACCCTGACCCCAAGTACAGTCCCCCATCCCTGAACTCTGACCTCAAGTACAGTCCCCCAACCCTGAATCCTGAACTCTGAACCCAAGTACAGTACCCCAACCCTGAACCCTGACCCCAAGTACAGTCCCCCAACCCTGAACCCTGACCGCAAGTACATTCCGCCAACTCTGAAACGTGATCCCTGACCCCAAGTACAGTCCCCCAACCCTGAAGCCTGACCCCATGTACAGTCCCCCAACACTGAACCCTGACCCCTGACCACAAGTACAGTCGGCCAACCCTAATCTCTGACCCCAAGTACAGCCCCCCAACCCTGAATCCTGAACCCCAGTACAGTCACTGAATCCTGACCCCTGACCCCAAGTGCAGTATCCCCACCCTGAACCCTGACCCCAATACAGTCCCCCAACGTTGAACCCTGACCCCTGACCCCTGACCCCAAGTACAGTCCCCCAACCCTGAACCCTGAACTCTGACCCCAAGTACAGTCCCCCAACCCTGAACCCTGACCCCAAGTACAGTCCCCCAACCCTCAACCCTGACCCCAAGTACAGTCCCCCAACCCTGAACCCTGACCCCAAGTACAGCCCCCCAACCCTGAACCCTGACCGCTGACCCCAAGTACAGTCCCCTAACCCTGAATGCAGAACCCTGACCCCAAATGCAGTACCCCAACCCTGAACCCTGACCACAATACAGTCCCCCAATGGTGACCCCTGACCCCAAGTACAGTCCCCCAACCCTGAACCTGAACTCTAACCCCAAGTACAGTCCCCCAACCCTGAACGCTGACCCCAAGTACAGTCACCCAACCCTGAACCCTGAACCCAAGTACAGTCCCCCAACCCTGAACCCTGACCCCAAGTGCTTTCCCCCAACCCTGAACCCTGAACCCTGACCCCACATAGAGTCCCCCAACCCTGAACCCTGTCCCCAAGTACAGTCCCCCAACACTGAACCCTGAACCCTGACCCCAAGTACAGTCCCCCAACACTGAACCCTGAACCCAAGAACAGTCCCTCAACCCTGAACCCTGACCCCAAGTACAGTCCCCCTACCCAGAACTCTGACCCCAAGTACAGTCCCCCAACCCTGATCCCTGAATCCTGACCCCAAGAACAGTCCACCAACCCTGAACCCTGACCCCTGACCCCAAGTACAGTCCCCCAACCCTGAACCCTGTCCCCGAGTACAGTCCCCCAACCCTGAACCCCGAACCCTGACCTCATGTACAGTCCCCCAACACTGAACCCTGACCCCAAGTACAGTCCCCCAACCCTGAACTCTGACCACAAGTACAATCCCCAACCTTGAACCCTGACCCCAAGTACAGTCCCCCAACCCTGAACCCTGATCCCTGCCCCAAGTACAGTCCCCCAACCCTGAACCCTGAACTCTGACCCCGAGTTCAGTCCCCCAACCCTGAACCCTGAACCCTGACCCCAAGTACAGTCCCTCAACCCTGAACCCTGACCCCAAGTACAGGCCCCCAACCCTGAAAGCCGAACCCTGACGCCAAGTACACTCCCCCAACCCTGAACCCTGACCCCAAGTACAGTCCCTCAACCCTGAACCCTGACCCCAAATACAGACCCCAACCCTGAAACCCGAACCCTGACCCCAAGTACAGTCCCCCAACTCTGAACACTGACCCCAAGTCCAGTCCCCCAACCCTGAACCCTGACCCCAAGTACAGTCCCTCAACCCTGAACGCTGACCCCAAGTACAGTCCCCCAACCCTGAATCCCGAACACTGACCCCAAGTACAATCCCCCAACCCTGAACTCTGACCCCAAGTACAGTCACCCAACCCCGAACCCTGAACTCTGACCCCAAGTACAGTCCGCCAACCCTAAACCCTGAACCCAAGTACAGTCCCCCAACCCTGAACCCTGACCCCTGACCCCAAGTACAGTCCCCCAACCCTGAGCCCTGACCCCAAATACAGAACCCAACCCTGAAACCCGAACCCTGACCCCAAGTACAGTCCCCCAACTCTGAACACTGACCCCAAGTCCAGTCCCCCAACCCTGAACCCTGACCCCAAGTACAGTCCCTCAACCCTGAACCCTGACCCCTGACCCCAAGTACAGTCCCCCAACCCAGAATCCCGAACCCTGACCCCACTTACAGTCCCCCAACCCTGAACCCTGACCCCTGACCCCAAGTACAGTCCCCCAACCCTGAATCCCGAACCCTGACCCCAAGTACAATCCCCCAACCCTGAACTCTGACCCCAACTACAGTCCGCCAACCCTAAACCCTGAACCCAAGTACAGTCCCCCAACACTGAACCCTGACCCCTGACCCCAAGTACAGTCCCCCAACCCTGAACCCTGACCCCAAGTACAGTCCCCCAACCCTGAATCCCGAACACTGACCCCAAGTACTGTCCCCCAACCCTGAACCCTGACCCCAAGTACAGTCCCCCATCCCTGAACCCTGAACCCTGACCCCAACTACAGTCCCCCAACCCTGAACCCTGGACCCTGACCCCAAGTACAGTCCCCCAACCCTGAACCCTGACCCCAAGTACAGTCGCCCAACCCTGAACCCTGACCCCAAGTATATTCCCACCACCCTGAACCCTGACCCCAAGTACAGTCCCCCAACCCTGAACCCTGACCCCTGACCCCAAGTACAGTCCACCAAACCTGAACCCTGACCCCAACTACAGTCCCCCAACCCTGAACCCTGAACTCTGACCCCAAGTACAGTCCCCCAACCCTGAACTCTGGCCCCAACTACAGTCCACAACCCTGAACACTGTCCGCAAGTACAGTCCCCCAACCCTGAACCCTGAACTCTGACCCCAAGTACAGTCCTCCAACTCTGAACCCTGAACTCTGACCCCAAGTACAGTCCCCCAACCCTGAAACCTGACCCCAAGTACAGCCCCCCAAGCCTGAACCCTGAACACTGACTCCAAGTACAGTCCCCCAACCCTGAACCCTGACCCCTGACCCCAAGTACAGACCCCCAACCTTGAACCCAGAACCCTGACCCCAAGTACAGTCCCCCAACCCTGACCCCAAGTACAATCCCCCAACTCTGAACTCTGACCTCAAGTACAGTCCCCCAACCCTGAACTCTGAACCCAAGTACAGTCCCCCAACCCTGAACCCTGACCGCTGACCCCAAGTACAGTCCGCCAACCCGAAACTCTGACCCCAAGTACAGTCCCCCAACCCTGAATCCTGACCCCCAGACCCCAAATGCAGTACCCCAACCCTGAACCCTGACCACAATACAGTCCCCCAATGGGACCCCTGACCCCAAGTACAGTCCCCCAACCCTGAACCTGAACTCTAACCCCCAAGTACAGTCCCCCAACCCTGAACCCTGACCCCAAGTGCTTTCCCCCAACCCTGAACCCTGACCCCAAGTACAGTCCCCCAACACTGAAACCTGAACCCAAGAACAGTCCCTCAACCCTGAACCCTGACCCCAAGTACAGTCCCCTACCCAGAACTCTGACCCCAAGTACAGTCCCCCAACCCTGATCCCTGAATCCTGACCCCAAGAACAGTCCCCCAACCCTGAACCCTGACCCCTGACCCCAAGTACAGTCCCCCAACCCTGAACCCTGTCCCCGAGTACAGCCCCCCAACCCTGAACCCTGAACTCTGGCCCAAAGTACAGTTCCCCAACCCTGAACCCTGACCCCAAGTACAGTCCCCCAACCCTGAACCCTGTCCCCGAGTACAGTCCCGCAACCCTGAACCTGAACTCTAACCCCAAGTACAGTCCCCCAACCCTGAACCCTGACCCCGACCCCAAGTACTGTCCCCCATCCCTGAACCCTGAACTCTGAACCCAAGTACAGTCCCCCACGCTGACCCCTGAGCCGAAGTACAGTCCCCCAACCCTGAACTCTGATCCCAAGTACAGTCCCCCAACCCTGAACCCTGACCCCGAGTACAGTCCCCCAACCCTGAACCCTGACCCCAAGTACAGTCCGCCAACCCTGAACCCTGACCCAAGTACAGTCCCCCAAGCCTGAACCCTGAACCCTGACCACAAGAACAGTCCCCCAACCCTGAACCCCGAACCCTGACCCCAAGTACAGTCCCCCAAGCCCGAACCCTGAACACTGACCCCATGTACAGTCCCCCAACCCTGAACCCTGACCCCTGACCCCAAGTACAGTCCCCCATCCCTGAACTCTGACCTCAAGTACAGTCCCCCAACCCTGAATCCTGAACTCTGAACCCAAGTACAGTACCCCAACCCTGAAACCTGACCCCAAGTACAGTCCCCCAACCCTGAACCCTGACCGCAAGTACATTCCGCCAACTCTGAAACGTGATCCCTGACCCCAAGTCCAGTCCCCCAACCCTGAACCCTGACCGCAAGTACATTCCGCCAACTCTGAAACGTGATCCCTGACCCCAAGTCCAGTCCCCCAACCCTGAAGCCTGACCCCAAGTACAGTCCCCCAACACTGAACCCTGACCCCTGACCACAAGTACAGTCGGCCAACCCTAATCTCTGACCCCAAGTACAGCCCCCCAACCCTGAATCCTGAACCCTAGTACAGTCACCGAATCCTGAATCCTGACCCCTGACCCCAAGTGCAGTATCCCCACCCTGAACCCTGACCCCAATACAGTCCCCCAACGGTGAACCCTGACCCCTGACCCCAAGTACAGTCCCCCAACCCTGAACCCTGAACTCTGACCCCAAGTACAGTCCCCCAACCCTGAACCCTGACCCCAAGTACAGTCCCCCAACCCTCAACCCTGACCCCAAGTACAGCCCCCCAACCCTGAACCCTGACCCCAAGTACAGCCCCCCAACCCTGAACCCTGACCGCTGACCCCAAGTACAGTACGCCAACCCGAAACTCTGACCCCAAGTACAGTCCCCCAACCCTGAATGCAGAACCCTGACCCCAAATGCAGTACCCCAACCCTGAACCCTGACCACAATACAGTCCCCCAATGGTGACCCCTGACCCCAAGTACAGTCCCCCAACCCTGAACCTGAACTCTAACCCCAAGTACAGTCCCCCAACCCTGAACGCTGACCCCAAGTACAGTCACCCAACCCTGACCCCTGACCCCAAGTACAGTCCCCCAACCCTGAACCCTGAACTCCGACCCCAATTACAGTCCCTCAACCCTGACCCCTGACCCCAAGTACAGTCCCCCAACCCTGAGCCCTGACCCCAAATACAGAACCCAACCCTGAAACCCGAACCCTGACCCCAAGTACAGTCCCCCAACTCTGAACACTGACCCCAAGTCCAGTCCCCCAACCCTGAACCCTGACCCCAAGTACAGTCCCTCAACCCTGAACCCTGACCCCTGACCCCAAGTACAGTCCCCCAACCCAGAATCCCGAACCCTGACCCCACTTACAGTCCCCCAACCCTGAACCCTGACCCCTGACCCCAAGTACAGTCCCCCAACCCTGAATCCCGAACCCTGACCCCAAGTACAATCCCCCAACCCTGAACTCTGACCCCAACTACAGTCCGCCAACCCTAAACCCTGAACCCAAGTACAGTCCCCCAACACTGAACCCTGACCCCTGACCCCAAGTACAGTCCCCCAACCCTGAACCCTGACCCCAAGTACAGTCCCCCAACCCTGAATCCCGAACACTGACCCCAAGTACTGTCCCCCAACCCTGAACCCTGACCCCAAGTACAGTCCCCCATCCCTGAACCCTGAACCCTGACCCCAACTACAGTCCCCCAACCCTGAACCCTGGACCCTGACCCCAAGTACAGTCCCCCAACCCTGAACCCTGACCCCAAGTACAGTCGCCCAACCCTGAACCCTGACCCCAAGTATATTCCCACCACCCTGAACCCTGACCCCAAGTACAGTCCCCCAACCCTGAACCCTGACCCCTGACCCCAAGTACAGTCCACCAAACCTGAACCCTGACCCCAACTACAGTCCCCCAACCCTGAACCCTGAACTCTGACCCCAAGTACAGTCCCCCAACCCTGAACTCTGGCCCCAACTACAGTCCACAACCCTGAACACTGTCCGCAAGTACAGTCCCCCAACCCTGAACCCTGAACTCTGACCCCAAGTACAGTCCTCCAACTCTGAACCCTGAACTCTGACCCCAAGTACAGTCCCCCAACCCTGAAACCTGACCCCAAGTACAGCCCCCCAAGCCTGAACCCTGAACACTGACTCCAAGTACAGTCCCCCAACCCTGAACCCTGACCCCTGACCCCAAGTACAGACCCCCAACCTTGAACCCAGAACCCTGACCCCAAGTACAGTCCCCCAACCCTGACCCCAAGTACAGTCCCCCAACTCTGAACTCTGACCTCAAGTACAGTCCCCCAACCCTGAACTCTGAACCCAAGTACAGTCCCCCAACCCTGAACCCTGACCGCTGACCCCAAGTACAGTCCGCCAACCCGAAACTCTGACCCCAAGTACAGTCCCCCAACCCTGAATCCTGACCCCCAGACCCCAAATGCAGTACCCCAACCCTGAACCCTGACCACAATACAGTCCCCCAATGGTGACCCCTGACCCCAAGTACAGTCCCCCAACCCTGAACCTGAACTCTAACCCCAAGTACAGTCCCCCAACCCTGAACCCTGACCCCAAGTGCTTTCCCCCAACCCTGAACCCTGACCCCAAGTACAGTCCCCCAACACTGAAACCTGAACCCAAGAACAGTCCCTCAACCCTGAACCCTGACCCCAAGTACAGTCCCCCTACCCAGAACTCTGACCCCAAGTACAGTCCCCCAACCCTGATCCCTGAATCCTGACCCCAAGAACAGTCCCCCAACCCTGAACCCTGACCCCTGACCCCAAGTACAGTCCCCCAACCCTGAACCCTGTCCCCGAGTACAGCCCCCCAACCCTGAACCCTGAACTCTGGCCCAAAGTACAGTTCCCCAACCCTGAACCCTGACCCCAAGTACAGTCCCCCAACCCTGAACCCTGTCCCCGAGTACAGTCCCCCAACCCTGAACCTGAACTCTAACCCCAAGTACAGTCCCCCAACCCTGAACCCTGACCCCGACCCCAAGTACTGTCCCCCATCCCTGAACCCTGAACTCTGAACCCAAGTACAGTCCCCCACGCTGACCCCTGAGCCGAAGTACAGTCCCCCAACCCTGAACTCTGATCCCAAGTACAGTCCCCCAACACTGAACCCTGACCCTGAGTACGGTCCCCCAACCCTGAACCCTGACCCCAAGTACAGTCCGCCAACCCTGAACCCTGACCCCAAGTACAGTCCCCCAACCCTGAACCCTGAACCCTGACCACAAGAACAGTCCCCCAACCCTGAACCCCGAACCCTGACCCCAAGTACAGTCCCCCAAGCCCGAACCCTGAACACTGACCCCATGTACAGTCCCCCAACCCTGACCCCTGACCCCAAGTACAGTCCCCCATCCCTGAACTCTGACCTCAAGTACAGTCCCCCAACCCTGAACCCTGTCCCCAAGTACAGTCCCCCAACACTGAACCCTGAACCCTGACCCCAAGTACAGTTCCCCAACCCTGAACCCTGACCCCAAGTACAGTCCCCCAACACTGAACCCTGAACCCAAGAACAGTCCCTCAACCCTGAACCCTGACCCCAAGTACAGTCCCCCGACCCAGAACTCTGACCCCAAGTACAGTCCCCCAACCCTGATGCCTGAATCCTGACCCCAAGAACAGTCCCCCAACCCTGAACCCTGACCCCTGACCCCAAGTACAGTCCCCCAACCCTGAACCCTGTCCCCGAGTACAGCCCCCCAACCCTGAACCCTGAACTCTGGCCCAAAGTACAGTTCCCCAACCCTGAACCCTGACCACAAGTACAGTCCCCCAACCCTGAACCCTGTCCCCGAGTACAGTCCCGCAACCCTGAATCTGAACTCTAACCCCAAGTACAGTCCCCCAACCCTGAACCCTGACCCCGACCCCAAGTACTGTCCCCCATCCCTGAACCCTGAACTCTGAACCCAAGTACAGTCCCCCACGCTGACCCCTGAGCCGAAGTACAGTCCCCCAACCCTGAACTCTGATCCCAAGTACAGTCCCCCAACCCTGAACCCTGACCCCGAGTACAGTCCCCCAACCCAGAACCCTGACCCCAAGTACAGTCCGCCAACCCTGAACCCTGACCCCAAGTACAGTCCCCCAACCCTGAACCCTGAACCCTGACCACAAGAACAGTCCCCCAACCCTGAACCCCGAACCCTGACCCCAAGTACAGTCCCCCAAGCCCGAACCCTGAACACTGACCCCATGTACAGTCGCCCAACCCTGAACCCTGACCCCTGACCCCAAGTACAGTCCCCCAACCCTGAACTCTGACCTCAAGTACAGTCCCCCAACCCTGAATCCTGAACTCTGAACCCAAGTACAGTACCCCAACCCTGAACCCTGACCCCAAGTACAGTCCCCCAACCCTGAACCCTGACCGCAAGTACATTCCGCCAACTCTGAAACGTGATCCCTGACCCCAAGTCCAGTCCCCCAACCCTGAAGCCTGACCCCAAGTACAGTCCCCCAACACTGAACCCTGACCCCTGACCACAAGTACAGTCGGCCAACCCTAATCTCTGACCCCAAGTACAGCCCCCCAACCCTGAATCCTGAACCCTAGTACAGTCACCGAATCCTGAATACTGACCCCTGACCCCAAGTGCAGTATCCCCACCCTGAACCCTGACCCCAATACAGTCCCCCAACGGTGAACCCTGACCCCTGACCCCAAGTACAGTCCCCCAACCCTGAACCCTGAACTCCGACCCCAATTACAGCCCCCAACCCTGAACCCTGACCCCAAGTACAGTCCCCCAACCCTCAACCCTGACCCCAAGTACAGTCCCCCAACCCTGAACCCTGACCCCAAGTACAGCCCCCCAACCCTGAACCCTGACCGCTGACCCCAAGTACAGTCCGCCAACCCGAAACTCTGACCCAAGTACAGTCCCCCAACCCTGAATCCTGACCCCCAGACCCCAAATGCAGTCCCCCAACCCTGAACCCTGACCACAATACAGTCCCCCAATGGTGACCCCTGACCCCAAGTACAGTCACCCAACCCTGAACCCTGAACCCAAGTACAGTCCCCCAACCCTGAACCCTGACCCCAAGTGCAGTCCCCCAACCCTGAACCCTGAACCCTGACCCCACATAGAGTCCCCCAACCCTGAACCCTGTCCCCAAGTACAGTCCCCCAACACTGAACCCTGAATCCTGACCCCAAGTACAGTTCCCCAACCCTGAACCCTGACCCCAAGTACAGTCCCCCAACACTGAACCCTGAACCCAAGAACAGTCCCTCAACCCTGAACCCTGACCCCAAGTACAGTCCCCCTACCCAGAACTCTGACCCCAAGTACAGTCCCCCAACCCTGATCCCTGAATCCTGACCCCAAGAACAGTCCCCCAACCCTGAACCCTGACCCCTGACCACAAGTACAGTCCCCCAACCCTGAACCCTGTCCCCGAGTACAGTCCCGCATCCCTGAACCTGAACTCTAACCCCAAGTACAGTCCCCCAACCCTGAACCCTGACCCCGACCCCAAGTACTGTCCCCCATCCCTGAACCCTGAACTCTGAACCCAAGTACAGTCCCCCACGCTGACCCCTGAGCCGAAGTACAGTCCCCCAACCCTGAACTCTGATCCCAAGTACAGTCCCCCAACCCTGAACCCTGACCCCGAGTACAGTCCCCCAACCCTGAACCCTGACCCCAAGTACAGTCCGCCAACCCTGAACCCTGACCCCAAGTACAGTCCCCCAAGCCTGAACCCTGAACCCTGACCACAAGAACAGTCCCCCAACCCTGAACCCCGAACCCTGACCCCAAGTACAGTCCCCCAAGCCCGAACCCTGAACACTGACCCCATGTACAGTCCCCCAACCCTGAACCCTGACCCCTGACCCCAAGTACAGTCCCCCATCCCTGAACTCTGACCTCAAGTACAGTCCCCCAACCCTGAATCCTGAACTCTGAACCCAAGTACAGTACCCCAACCCTGAAACCTGACCCCAAGTACAGTCCCCCAACCCTGAACCCTGACCGCAAGTACATTCCGCCAACTCTGAAACGTGATCCCTGACCCCAAGTCCAGTCCCCCAACCCTGAACCCTGACCGCAAGTACATTCCGCCAACTCTGAAACGTGATCCCTGACCCCAAGTCCAGTCCCCCAACCCTGAAGCCTGACCCCAAGTACAGTCCCCCAACACTGAACCCTGACCCCTGACCACAAGTACAGTCGGCCAACCCTAATCTCTGACCCCAAGTACAGCCCCCCAACCCTGAATCCTGAACCCTAGTACAGTCACCGAATCCTGAATCCTGACCCCTGACCCCAAGTGCAGTATCCCCACCCTGAACCCTGACCCCAATACAGTCCCCCAACGGTGAACCCTGACCCCTGACCCCAAGTACAGTCCCCCAACCCTGAACCCTGAACTCTGACCCCAAGTACAGTCCCCCAACCCTGAACCCTGACCCCAAGTACAGTCCCCCAACCCTCAACCCTGACCCCAAGTACAGCCCCCCAACCCTGAACCCTGACCCCAAGTACAGCCCCCCAACCCTGAACCCTGACCGCTGACCCCAAGTACAGTACGCCAACCCGAAACTCTGACCCCAAGTACAGTCCCCCAACCCTGAATGCAGAACCCTGACCCCAAATGCAGTACCCCAACCCTGAACCCTGACCACAATACAGTCCCCCAATGGTGACCCCTGACCCCAAGTACAGTCCCCCAACCCTGAACCTGAACTCTAACCCCAAGTACAGTCCCCCAACCCTGAACGATGACGCCAAGTACAGTCACCCAACCCTGACCCCTGACCCCAAGTACAGTCCCCCAACCCTGAACCCTGAACTCCGACCCCAATTACAGTCCCTCAACCCTGAACCCTGACCCCAAGTACAGTCCCCCAACCCTCAACCCTGACCCCAAGTACAGTCCCTCAACCCTGAACCCTGACCCCAAGTACAGCCCCCCAACCCTGAACCCTGACCGCTGACCCCAAGTACAGTCCGCCAACCCGAAACTCTGACCCCAAGTACAGTCCCCCAACCCTGAATCCTGACCCCCAGACCCCAAATGCAGTCCCCCAACCCTGAACCCTGACCACAATACAGTCCCCCAATGGTGACCCCTGACCCCAAGTACAGTCCCCCAACCCTGAACCTGAACTCTAACCCCAAGTACAGTCCCCCAACCCTGAACGCTGACCCCAAGTACAGTCACCCAACCCTGAACCCTGAACCCAAGTACAGTCCCCCAACCCTGAACCCTGACCCCAAGTGCAGTCCCCCAACCCTGAACCCTGAACCCTGACCCCACATAGAGTCCCCCAACCCTGAACCCTGTCCCCAAGTACAGTCCCCCAACACTGAACCCTGAATCCTGACCCCAAGTACAGTTCCCCAACCCTGAACCCTGACCCCAAGTACAGTCCCCCAACACTGAACCCTGAACCCAAGAACAGTCCCTCAACCCTGAACCCTGACCCCAAGTACAGTCCCCCTACCCAGAACTCTGACCCCAAGTACAGTCCCCCAACCCTGATGCCTGAATCCTGACCCCAAGAACAGTCCCCCAACCCTGAACCCTGACCCCTGACCCCAAGTACAGTCCCCCAACCCTGAACCCTGTCCCCGAGTACAGCCCCCCAACCCTGAACCCTGAACTCTGGCCCAAAGTACAGTTCCCCAACCCTGAACCCTGACCACAAGTACAGTCCCCCAACCCTGAACCCTGTCCCCGAGTACAGTCCCGCAACCCTGAACCTGAACTCTAACCCCAAGTACAGTCCCCCAACCCTGAACCCTGACCCCGACCCCAAGTACTGTCCCCCATCCCTGAACCCTGAACTCTGAACCCAAGTACAGTCCCCCACGCTGACCCCTGAGCCGAAGTACAGTCCCCCAACCCTGAACTCTGATCCCAAGTACAGTCCCCCAACCCTGAACCCTGACCCCGAGTACAGTCCCCCAACCCAGATCCCTGACCCCAAGTACAGTCCGCCAACCCTGAACCCTGACCCCAAGTACAGTCCCCCAAGCCTGAACCCTGAACCCTGACCACAAGAACAGTCCCCCAACCCTGAACCCCGAACCCTGACCCCAAGTACAGTCCCCCAAGCCCGAACCCTGAACACTGACCCCATGTACAGTCCCCCAACCCTGAACCCTGACCCCTGACCCCAAGTACAGTCCCCCAACCCTGAACTCTGACCTCAAGTACAGTCCCCCAACCCTGAATCCTGAACTCTGAACCCAAGTACAGTACCCCAACCCTGAACCCTGACCCCAAGTACAGTCCCCCAACCCTGAACCCTGACCGCAAGTACATTTCGCCAACTCTGAAACGTGATCCCTGACCCCAAGTACAGTCCCCCAACACTGAACCCTGACCCCTGACCACAAGTACAGTCGGCCAACCCTAATCTCTGACCCCAAGTACAGCCCCCCAACCCTGAATCCTGAACCCTAGTACAGTCACCGAATCCTGAATACTGACCCCTGACCCCAAGTGCAGTATCCCCACCCTGAACCCTGACCCCAATACAGTCCCCCAACGGTGAACCCTGACCCCTGACCCCAAGTACAGTCCCCCAACCCTGAACCCTGAACTCCGACCCCAATTACAGTCCCCCAACCCTGAACTCTGACCCCAAGTACAGTCCCCGAACCCTGAACCCTGACCCCAAGTACAGCCCCCCAACCCTGAACCCTGACCGCTGACCCCAAGTACAGTCCGCCAACCCGAAACTCTGACCCCAAGTACAGTCCCCCAACCCTGAATCCTGACCCCCAGACCCCAAATGCAGTCCCCCAACCCTGAACCCTGACCACAATACAGTCCCCCAATGGTGACCCCTGACCCCAAGTACAGTCACCCAACCCTGAACCCTGAACCCAAGTACAGTCCCCCAACCCTGAACCCTGACCCCAAGTGCAGTCCCCCAACCCTGAACCCTGAACCCTGGCCCCACATAGAGTCCCCCAACCCTGAACCCTGTCCCCAAGTACAGTCCCCCAACACTGAACCCTGAATCCTGACCCCAAGTACAGTTCCCCAACCCTGAACCCTGATCCCAAGTACAGTCACCCAACCCTGAACCTGAACTCTAACCCCAAGTACAGTCCCCCAACCCTGAACGCTGACCCCAAGTACAGTCACCCAACCCTGAACCCTGAACCCAAGTACAGTCCCCCAACCCTGAACCCTGACCCCAAGTGCAGTCCCCCAACCCTGAACCCTGTCCCCAAGTACAGTCCCCCAACACTGAACCCTGAACCCTGACCCCAAGTACAGTTCCCCAACCCTGAACCCTGACCCCAAGTACAGTCCCCCAACACTGAACCCTGAACCCAAGAACAGTCCCTCAACCCTGAACCCTGACCCCAAGTACAGTCCCCCTACCCAGAACTCTGACCCCAAGTACAGTCCCCCAACCCTGATCCCTGAATCCTGACCCCAAGAACAGTCCACCAACCCTGAACCCTGACCCCTGACCCCAAGTACAGTCCCCCAACCCTGAACCCTGTCCCCGAGTACAGCCCCCCAACCCTGAACCCTGAACTCTGGCCCAAAGTACAGTTCCCCAACCCTGAACCCTGACCACAAGTACAGTCCCCCAACCCTGAACCCTGTCCCCGAGTACAGTCCCCCAACCCTGAACCCTGACCCCGACCCCAAGTACTGTCCCCCATCCCTGAACCCTGAACTCTGAACCCAAGTACAGTCCCCCACGCTGACCCCTGAGCCGAAGTACAGTCCCCCAACCCTGAACTCTGATCCCAAGTACAGTCCCCCAACCCTGAACCCTGACCCCGAGTACAGTCCCCCAACCCTGAACCCTGACCCCAAGTACAGTCCGCCAACCCTGAACCCTGACCCCAAGTACAGTCCCCCAACCCTGAACCCTGACCACAAGAACAGTCCCCCAACCCTGAACCCTGAACCCTGACCCCAAGTACAGTCCCCCAACCCAAAACCCTGAACACTGACCCCATGTACAGTCCCCCAACCCTGAACCCTGACCCCTGACCCCAAGTACAGTCCCCCAACCCTGAACTCTGACCTCAAGTACAGTCCCCCAACCCTGAATCCTGAACTCTGAACCCAAGTACAGTCCCCCAACCCTGAACCCTGACCCCAAGTACAGTCCCCCAACCCTGAACCCTGACCGCAAGTACATTCCACCAACTCTGAAACGTGATCCCTGACCCCAAGTCCAGTCCCCCAACCCTGAAGCCTGACCCCAAGTACAGTCCCCCAACACTGAACCCTGACCCCTGACCACAAGTACAGTCGGCCAACCCTAATCTCTGACCCCAAGTACAGCCCCCCAACCCTGAATCCTGAACCCTAGTATAGTCACCGAATCCTGAATCCTGACCCCTGACCCCAAGTGCAGTATCCCCACCCTGAACCCTGACCCCAATACAGTCCCCCAACGGTGAACCCTGACCCCTGACCCCAAGTACAGTCCCCCAACCCTGAACCCTGAACTCTGACCCCAAGTACAGTCCCCCAACCCTGAACCCTGACCCCAAGTACAGTCCCCCAACCCTCAACCCTGACCCCAAGTACAGTCCCCCAACCCTGAACCCTGACCCCAAGTACAGTTCCCCCAAGCCCGAACCCTGAACACTGACTCCAAGTACAGCCCCCCAACCCTGAACCCTGACCCCTGACCCCAAGTACAGACCCCCAACCTTGAACCCCGAACCCTGACCCCAAGTACAGTCCCCCAACCCTGAACCCTGACCCCAAGTAGAGTCCCCCAACCCTGAAGTCTGACCTCAAGTACAGTCCCCCAAACCTGAACCCTGAACTCTGAACCCAAGTACAGTCCCCCAACCCTGAACCCTGACCGCTGACCCCAAGTACAGTCCGCCAACCCGAATCTCTGACCCCAAGTACAGTCCCCCAACCCTGAATCCTGACCCCAGACCCCAAGTGCAGTACCCCAACCCTGAACCCTGACCCCAATACAGTCCACAAATGGTGAACCCTGACCCCTGACCCCAAGTACAGTCCCCCAACCCTGAACCTGAACTCTAACCCCAAATACAGTCCCCCAACCCTGAACCCTGACCCCAAGTACAGTCCCCCAACCCTGAGCCCAAGTACACTCCTCCAACCCTGAACCCTGACCCCAAGTACAGTCCCCCAACCCTGAACTCTGACCTCAAGTACAGTCCACCAACCCTGAATCCTGAACTCTGAACCCAAGTACAGTCCCCCAACCCTGAACCCTGACCCCACGTACAGTCCCCCAACCCTGAACCCTGACCGCAAGTACATTCCGCCAACTCTGAAACGTGATCCCTGACCCCAAGTCCAGTCCCCCAACCCTGAAGCCTGACCCCAAGTACAGTCCCCCAACACTGAACCCTGACCCCTGACCCCAAGTACAGTCCCTCAACTCTGAACCCTGACCCCAACTACAGTCCCTCAACCCTGAACCCTGACCCCAAGTACAGTCCCCAAACCCTGAACCCCGAACCCTGACCCCAAGTACAGTCCCCCAACCCTGAACCCTGGCCCAAAGTACAGTCCCCCAACCCTGATCCCTGACCCCTTGTACAGTCCCCCAACCCTGAACTCTGACCCCAAGTACAGTCCCCCAACCCTGAACCCTGAGCCCTGACCCCAAATACAGTCCCCCAACCCTGAACCCTGACCCCAAGTACAGTGCCCCAACCCTGAATCCCGAAACCTGACCCCAAGTACAGTCCATCAACCGTGAACCCTGAACTCTGACACCGAGTACACTCCCCCAACCCTAAACCCTGACCCCAAGTACAGTCCCCCAACCCTAAACCCTGACCCCAAGTGCAGTCGCCTACCCCTGAACCCTGAACCCTGACCCCGAGTACAGTCCCCCAACCCTGAACCCTGACCCCTGACTCCAAGTACAGACCCCCAACCCTGAAACCGAACCCTGACCCCAAGTACAGTCCCCCAACCCTGAACCCTGAACTCTGACCCCAAGTAAAGTCCCGCAACCCAGAACCCTGACCTCATGTACAGTCCCCCAACCCTGACCCCAAGTACAGTCCCCCAACCCTGAACCCTGGCCCAAAGTACAGTCCCCCAACCCTGATCCCTGACCCCTTGTACAGTCCCCCAACCCTGAACTCTGACCCCAAGTACAGTCCCCCAACCCTGAACCCTGAGCCCTGACCCCAAATACAGTCCCCCAACCCTGAACCCTGACCCCAAGTACAGTGCCCCAACCCTGAACCCTGACCCCTGACTCCAAGTACAGACCCCCAACCCTGAACCCCGAACCCTGACCCCAAGTACAGTCCGTCGACCCTGAATCCCAAACCCTGACCCCAAGTACAGTCCCCCAACACTGAACCCTGAACTCTGACCCCAAGTACAGTCCGTCAACCCTGAACCCTGACCCGAAGTACAGTCCCCCAACCCTGAAGCCTGACCCCATGTACAGTCCCCGAACCCTGAACCCTGAACCCTGACCCCAAGTACAGTCCCCCAATCCTAAACCCCGAACCCCTACCGCAAGCACAGTCCCTCAAAACTGAAACCTGAACTCTGAACCCAAGTACAGTCCCCCAAAGCTGAACCCTGAACCCTGACCCCTGACCCCAAGTACAGTTCCCCAACCCTGAACCCTGAACTCTGACCCCAAGTACAGTCCCCCAACCCTGAACCCTGACCCCAAGTACAGTCCCCCAACCCTAAACCCTGACCCCAAGTACAGTCTCCCAACCCTAAACCCTGGCCCAAAGTACAGTCCCCCAACCCTGAACCCCGAACCCTGACCTCATGTACAGTCCCCCAACACTGAACCCTAACCCCAAGTACAGTCCCCCAACCCTGAACTCTGACCACAAGTACAATCCCCAACCTTGAACCCTGACCCCAAGTACAGTCCCCCAACCCTGAACCCTGAACCCTGCCCCAAGTACAGCCCCCAACCCTGAACCCTGAACTCTGACCCCGAGTACAGTCCCCCAACCCTGAACCCTGAACCCTGACCCCAAGTACAGTCCCACAACCCTGAACCCTGACCCCAAGTACAGGCCCCCAACCCTGAAACCCGAACCCTGACGCCAAGTACACTCCCCCAACCCTGAACCCTGAAAGCTGACCCCAAGTACAGTCCCCCAACCCTGAACCCTGACCCCAAGTACAGTCCCTCAACCCTGAACCCTGACCCCAAATACAGACCCCAACCCTGAAACCCGAACCCTGACCCCAAGTACAGTCCCCCAACTCTGAACACTGACCCCAAGTCCAGTCCCCCAACCCTGAACCCTGACCCCAAGTACAGTCCCTCAACCCTGAACCCTGACCCCTGACCTCAAGTACAGTCCCCCAACCCTGAATCCCGAACCCTGACCCCAAGTACAATCCCCCAACCCTGAACTCTGACCCCAAGTACAGTCACCCAACCCTGAACCCTGAACTCTGACCCCAAGTACAGGCCGCCAACCCGAAACCCTGAACCCAAGTACAGTCCCCCAACCCTGAACCCTGACCCCTGACCCCAAGTACAGTCCCCCAACCCTGAGCCCTGACCCCAAATACAGAACCCAACCTTGAAACCCGATCCCTGACCCCAAGTACAGTCCCCCAACTCTGAACACTGACCCGAAGTCCAGTCCCCCAACCCTGAGTCCCGAACCCTGACCCCACATACAGTCGCCCAACCCTGAACCCTGACCCCAAGTACAGTCCCCCAGCCCTGAATCCCAAACCCTGACCCCAAGTACAGTCCCCCAACCCTGAACCCTGACCCCAAGTACAGTCCCCCATCCCTGAACCCTGAACCCTGACCCCAAGTACAGTCCCCCAACCCTGAACCCTGGACCCTGACCCCAAGTACAGTCCCCCAACCCTGAACCCTGACCCCAAGTACAGTCCCCCAACCCTGATCCCTGAATCCTGACCCCAAGAACAGTCCCCCAACCCTGAACCCTGACCCCTGACCCCAAGTACAGTCCCCCAACCCTGAACCCTGTCCCCGAGTACAGTCCCCCAACCCTGAACCCTGAACTCTGTCCCAAAGTACAGTTCCCCAACCCTGAACCCTGACCACAAGTACAGTCCCCCAACCCTGAACCCTGACCCCAAGTGGTCCCCCAACCCTGAACCCTGACCCCAAGTACAGTCCCCCAACCCTGAACCCTGTCCCCGAGTACAGTCCCCCAACCCTGAACCTGAACTCTAACCCCAAGTACAGTCCCCCAAACCCTGAACCCTGACCCCAAGTACAGTCCCCCAACCCTGAACCCTGACCGCAAGTACATTCTCCCAACTCTGAAACGTGATCCCTGACCCCAAGTCCAGTCCCCCAACCCTGAAGCCTGACCCCAAGTTCAGTCCCCCAACACTGAACCCTGACCCCTGACCACAAGTACAGTCGGCCAACCCTAATCTCTGACCCCAAGTACAGCCCCCCAACCCTGAATCCTGAACCCTAGTACAGTCACCGAATCCTGAATCCTGACCCCTGACCCCAAGTGCAGTATCCCCACCCTGAACCCTGACCCCAACGGTGAACCCTGACCCCTGACCCCAAGTACAGTCCCCCAACCCTGAACCCTGAACTCTGACCCCAAGTACAGTCCCCCAACCCTGAACCCTGACCCCAAGTACAGTCCCCCAACCCTCAACCCTGACCCCAAGTACAGTCCCCCAACCCTGAACCCTGACCCCAAGTACAGCCCCCCAACCCTGAACCCTGACCCCTGACCCCAAGTACAGACCCCCAATCTTGAACCCCGAACCCTGACCCCAAGTACAGTCCCCCAACCCTGAACCCTGACCCCAAGTAGAGTCCCCCAACCCTGAACTCTGACCTCAAGTACAGTCCCCCAACCCTGAACCCTGAACCCAAGTACAGTCCCCCAACCCTGAACCCTGACCGCTGACCCCAAGTAAAGTCCGCCAACCCGAATCTCTGACCCCAAGTACAGTCCCCCAACCCTGAATCCTGACCCCAGACCCCAAGTGCAGTACCCCAACCCTGAACCCTGACCCCAATACAGTCCCCCAATGGTGAACCCTGACCCCTGACCCCAAGTACAGTCCCCCAACCCTGAACCTGAACTCTAACCCCAAATACAGTCCCCCAACCCTGAACCCTGACCCCAAGTACAGTCCCCCAACCCTGAACTCAAGTACACTCCCCCAACCCTGAACCCTGACCCCAAGTGCAGTCCCCCAACCCTGAACCCTGTCCCCAAGTACAGTCCCCCAACCCTGAACCCTGTCCCCAAGTACAGTCCCCCAACACTGAACCCTGACCCCAAGTACAGTTCCCCAACCCTGAACCCTGACCCCAACTACAGTCCCCCAATACTGAACCCTGAACCCAAGAACAGTCCCTCAACCCTGAACCCTGACCCCAAGTTCAGTCCCCCAACCCAGAACTCTGACCCCAAGTACAGTCCCCCAACCCTGAACCCTGACCCCAAGAACAGTCCCCCAACTCTGAACCCTGACCCCTGACCCCAAGTACAGTCCCCCAACCCTGAACCCTGTCCCCGAGTACAGTCCCCCAACCCTGAACCCTGAACTCTGACCCCAAGTACAGTTCCCCAACCCTGAACCCTGACCCCAAGTACAGTCCCGCAACCCTGAACCCTGACCCCTGACCCCAAGTAGTCCCCCAACCCTGAACCCTGACCCCAAGTACAGTCCCCCAACCCTGAACCCTGACCCCAACGGCAGTCCCCCAACCCTGAACTCTGAACCCTGACCCCAAGGACCGTCCCCCAAGCCCGAACCCTGAACACTGACCCCAAGTACAGTCCCCGAACCCTGACCCCTGACCCCATGTACAGTCCCCCAAACTTGAACCCCGAACCCTGGCCCCAGGTACAGTCCCCCAACCCTGAACCCTGACCCCAAGTACAGTCCCCCAACCCTGAACCCTGAACTCTGAACCCAAGTACAGTCCCCTAACCCTGAACCCTTACCCCAAGTACAGTCCCCCAACCCTGAACCCTGACCCCAAATACAGTCCCCCAACCATGAACACTGACACTGAGTACAGTCTCCCTACCCTGAACCCTGAACTCTGAACCCAAGTACAGTCACCCAACATAGAACCCTGACCCCTGACCCCAAGTGCAGTACCCCAACCCTGAACCTTGTACCTAATACAGTCCCCCAACGGTGAACCCTGACCCCTGACCCCAAGTACAGTCCCCCAACCCTGAACCCTGAACTCTGACCCCAAGTACAGTCCCCCAACCCTGAACCCTGAACTCTGACCCCAAGTAAGTCCCCCAACCCTGAACCCTGACCCCAAGTACAGTCCCCCAACCCTGAACCCTGACCCCAAGTACAGTCCCCCAAACCTGAACCCTGAACTCTGACCCCAAGTACAGTCCCCCAACCCTGAAACCTGACACCTGACCCCAAGTTCAGTCCCCCAAACCTGAACTGTGACCCCTGACCCCAAGTACAGTCCCCCAATCCTGAACACTGACGCCAAGTACAGTCCCGCAACCCTGAACCCTGAACTCTGACCCCAAGTACAGTCCCCCAACCCTGAACCCTGAACGCTGAACCCAAGTACAGTACCCCAACCCTGAACCCTGACCCCAAGTACAGTCCCCCAACACTGAACCCTGACCCAATGTACAGCCCCACAACCCTGAACCCTGACCCCGAGTACAGTCCCCCAACCCTGATCCCTGAACTCTGACCCCAAGTACAGTCCCCCAACCCTGAACCCCGAACCCTGACCCCAAGTACCGTCCCCCAAGCCCGAACCCTGAATACTGACTCTAAGTACTGTCCCCCAACACTGAACCATGACCCCTGACCTCATGTACAGACCCCCAACCTTGAACCCCGAACCCTGACCCCAAGTACAGTCCCCCAACCCTGAATCCTGACCCCTGACCCCAAGTGCAGTACCCCAACCCTGAACGCTGACCGCAATACCGTCCCCCAACCCTAAACCCTTACCCCTGACCCCAAGAACAGTCCCCCAACCCTGAACCCTGACCCCAAGTACAGTCGCCCAACCCTGAACCCTGACCCCGAGTACAGTCCCCCAACCCTGAACCCCGAACTCTGACCCCAAGTATAGTCCCCCAACCCTGAACCCTGAACTCTGAAAGCAAGTACAGTCCCCCAACCCTGAACCCTGACCCCTGAACCCAAGTACAGTCCCCCACCCTGAACCCTGACCCCAAGTACAGTCCCCCAACCCTGAAGTCTGACCCCAACTACAGTCCGCGAAACCTGAACACTGAACTCTGACCCCAAGTACTGTCCCCCATCCCTGACCCCTGAACTCTGACCCCAAAACAGTCTCCCAACCCTGAACCCTGACCCCTAGTACAGTCACTCAACCCTGAACCCTGTACCCTGACCCCAAGTACAGTCCGCCAACACTGAACCCTGACCCCAAGTACAGTCCCTCAACACTGAACCCTGAACCCTGACCCCAAGTACAGTTCCCCAACCCTGACCCCTGACCCCAAGTACAGTCCCCCAACCCTGAACCCTGACTCCTGACCCCAAGTACAGTCCCCCAACCCTGAATCCTGAAAACTGACGCCAAGTACATTCCCTCAACCCTGAAGTCTCACCCCAAGTACAGTCCCCCAACTCTGAACCCTGAACCCTGACCCCAAGTACAGTCCCCCAACCCTGAACCCTGACCCCAAGTACAGTCCCTCAACCCTGACCCCTGACACCAAGTACAGTCCCCCAACCCTGAATCCCGAACCCTGACCCCAAGTACAGTCCCCCAACCCTGAACCCTGACCCCAAGTACAGTCCTCCAACCCTGAACCCTGACCCCAAGTACAGTCCTCCAACCCTGAATCCTGAACCCTGACCCCAAGTACAGTCCCCCAATCCAGAACTCTGAACCCAAGTACAGTCCCCCAACACTGAATCCTGAACCCTGACCCCAAGTACAGTCCCCCAATCCTGAACTCTGACCCCAAGTACAGTCCCCCAACCCTGAACCCTGAACTCTGACCCCATGTACAGTCCCCCAAACCTGAACCCTGACCCCTGACCCCAAGTACAGTCCCCCAATACTGAACCCCGATCCCAGACCCCAAGTACAGTCTCCCAATCCTGAACCCTGACCCCAAGTACAGTCCCCCAACCCTGAATCCCGAACCCTGACCCCAAGTACAGTCCCTCAACCCTGAACCCTGAACTCTGACAGCGATTACAGTCCCCCAACCCTAAACCCTGACCCCAAGTACAGTCCCCCAACCCTGAACCCTGACCCCTGACCCCAAGTACAGTCCCCCAACCCTGAGCCCTGACCCCAAATACAGAACCCAACCCTGAAAACCGAACCCTGACCCCAAGTACAGTCCCCCAACCCTGAACCCTGACCCCAAGTACAGCCCCCCAACCCTGAACCCTGACCCCTGACCCCAAGTACAGACCCCCAATCTTGAACCCCGAACCCTGACCCCAAGTACAGTCCCCCAACCCTGAACCCTGACCCCAAGTAGAGTCCCCCAACCCTGAACTCTGACCTCAAGTACAGTCCCCCAACCCTGAACCCTGAACCCAAGTACAGTCCCCCAACCCTGAACCCTGACCGCTGACCCCAAGTACAGTCCGCCAACCCGAATCTCTGACCCCAAGTACAGTCCCCCAACCCTGAATCCTGACCCCAGACCCCAAGTGCAGTACCCCAACCCTGAACCCTGACCCCAATACAGTCCCCCAATGGTGAACCCTGACCCCTGACCCCAAGTACAGTCCCCCAACCCTGAACCTGAACTCTAACCCCAAATACAGTCCCCCAACCCTGAACCCTGACCCCAAGTACAGTCCCCCAACCCTGAACTCAAGTACACTCCCCCAACCCTGAACCCTGACCCCAAGTGCAGTCCCCCAACCCTGAACCCTTACCCCAAGTACAGTTCCCCAACCCTGAACCCTGACCCCAAGTTCAGTCCCCCAACCCAGAACTCTGACCCCAAGTACAGTCCCCCAACCCTGAACCCTGACCCCAAGAACAGTCCCCCAACTCTGAACCCTGACCCCTGACCCCAAGTACAGTCCCCCAACCCTGAACCCTGTCCCCGAGTACAGTCCCCCAACCCTGAACCCTGAACTCTGACCCCAAGTACAGTTCCCCAACCCTGAACCCTGACCCCAAGTACAGTCCCGCAACCCTGAACCCTGACCCCTGACCCCAAGTAGTCCCCCAACCCTGAACCCTGACCCCAAGTACAGTCCCCCAACCCTGAACCCTGACCCCAACGGCAGTCCCCCAACCCTGAACTCTGAACCCTGACCCCAAGGACCGTCCCCCAAGCCCGAACCCTGAACACTGACCCCAAGTACAGTCCCCGAACCCTGACCCCTGACCCCATGTACAGTCCCCCAAACTTGAACCCCGAACCCTGGCCCCAGGTACAGTCCCCCAACCCTGAACCCTGACCCCTGACCCCAAGTACAGTCCCCCAACCCTGAACCCTGAACTCTGAACCCAAGTACAGTCCCCTAACCCTGAACCCTTACCCCAAGTACAGTCCCCCAACCCTGAACCCTGACCCCAAATACAGTCCCCCAACCATGAACACTGACACTGAGTACAGTCTCCCTACCCTGAACCCTGAACTCTGAACCCAAGTACAGTCACCCAACATAGAACCCTGACCCCTGACCCCAAGTGCAGTACCCCAACCCTGAACCTTGTACCTAATACAGTCCCCCAACGGTGAACCCTGACCCCTGACCCCAAGTACAGTCCCCCAACCCTGAACCCTGAACTCTGACCCCAAGTACAGTCCGCCAACCCTGAACCCTGACTCCAAGTACAGTCCCCCAACCCTGAACCCTGAACTCTGACCCCAAGTATGTCCCCCAACCCTGAACCCTGACCCCAAGTACAGTCCCCCAACCCTGAACCCTGACCCCAAGTACAGTCCCCCAAACCTGAACCCTGAACTCTGACCCCAAGTACAGTCCCCCAACCCTGAAACCTGACACCTGACCCCAAGTTCAGTCCCCCAAACCTGAACTGTGACCCCTGACCCCAAGTACAGTCCCCCAATCCTGAACACTGACGCCAAGTACAGTCCCACAACCCTGAACCCTGAACTCTGACCCCAAGTACAGTCCCCCAACCCTGAACCCTGAACGCTGAACCCAAGTACAGTACCCCAACCCTGAACCCTGACCCCAAGTACAGTCCCCCAACACTGAACCCTGACCCAATGTACAGCCCCACAACCCTGAACCCTGACCCCGAGTACAGTCCCCCAACCCTGATCCCTGAACTCTGACCCCAAGTACAGTCCCCCAACCCTGAACCCCGAACCCTGACCCCAAGTACCGTCCCCCAAGCCCGAACCCTGAATACTGACTCTAAGTACTGTCCCCCAACACTGAACCATGACCCCTGACCTCATGTACAGACCCCCAACCTTGAACCCCGAACCCTGACCCCAAGTACAGTCCCCCAACCCTGAATCCTGACCCCTGACCCCAAGTGCAGTACCCCAACCCTGAACGCTGACCGCAATACCGTCCCCCAACCCTAAACCCTTACCCCTGACCCCAAGAACAGTCCCCCAACCCTGAACCCTGACCCCAAGTACAGTCGCCCAACCCTGAACCCTGACCCCGAGTACAGTCCCCCAACCCTGAACCCCGAACCCTGACCCCAAGTACAGTCCCCCAACCCTGAACCCTGAACTCTGAAAGCAAGTACAGTCCCCCAACCCTGAACCCTGACCCCTGAACCCAAGTACAGTCCCCCACCCTGAACCCTGACCCCAAGTACAGTCCCCCAACCCTGAAGTCTGACCCCAACTACAGTCCGCCAAACCTGAACACTGAACTCTGACCCCAAGTACTGTCCCCCATCCCTGACCCTTGACCCCAAGTACAGTCCCCCAACCCTGAACCCTGAACTCTGACCCCAAGTATAGTCCCCCAACCCTGAACCCTGAACTCTGAAAGCAAGTACAGTCCCCCAACCCTGAACCCTGACCCCTGAACCCAAGTACAGTCCCCCACCCTGAACCCTGACCCCAAGTACAGTCCCCCAACCCTGAAGTCTGACCCCAACTACAGTCCGCGAAACCTGAACACTGAACTCTGACCCCAAGTACTGTCCCCCATCCCTGACCCCTGAACTCTGACCCCAAAACAGTCTCCCAACCCTGAACCCTGACCCCTAGTACAGTCACTCAACCCTGAACCCTGTACCCTGACCCCAAGTACAGTCCGCCAACACTGAACCCTGACCCCAAGTACAGTCCCTCAACACTGAACCCTGAACCCTGACCCCAAGTACAGTTCCCCAACCCTGACCCCTGACCCCAAGTACAGTCCCCCAACCCTGAACCCTGACTCCTGACCCCAAGTACAGTCCCCCAACCCTGAATCCTGAAAACTGACGACAAGTACATTCCCTCAACCCTGAAGTCTCACCCCAAGTACAGTCCCCCAACTCTGAACCCTGAACCCTGACCCCAAGTACAGTCCCCCAACCCTGAACCCTGACCCCAAGTACAGTCCCTCAACCCTGACCCCTGACACCAAGTACAGTCCCCCAACCCTGAATACCGAACCCTGACCCCAAGTACAGTCCGCCAACCCTGAACACTAACCCCTGACCCCAAGTACAGACCCCCAACCCTGAATCCCGAACCCTGACCCCAAGTACAGTCCCCCAACCCTGAACCCTGACCCCAAGTACAGTCCTCCAACCCTGAACCCTGACCCCAAGTACAGTCCTCCAACCCTGAATCCTGAACCCTGACCCCAAGTACAGTCCCCCAATCCAGAACTCTGACCCCAAGTACAGTCCCCCAACACTGAATCCTGAACCCTGACCCCAAGTACAGTCCCCCAATCCTGAACTCTGACCCCAAGTACAGTCCCCCAACCCTGAACCCTGAACTCTGACCCCATGTACAGTCCCCCAAACCTGAACCCTGACCCCAAGTACAGTCCCCCAATACTGAACCCCGATCCCAGACCCCAAGTACAGTCTCCCAATCCTGAACCCTGACCCCAAGTACAGTCCCCCAACCCTGAATCCCGAACCCTGACCCCAAGTACAGTCCCTCAACCCTGAACCCTGAACTCTGACAGCGATTACAGTCCCCCAACCCTAAACCCTGACCCCAAGTACAGTCCCCCAACCCTGAACCCTGACCCCTGACCCCAAGTACAGTCCCCCAACCCTGAGCCCTGACCCCAAATACAGAACCCAACCCTGAAAACCGAACCCTGACCCCAAATACAGTCCCCCAACTCTGAACACTGACCCCAAGTCCAGTCCCCCAACCCTGAACCCTGACCCCAAGTACAGTCCCTCAACCCTGAACCCTGACCCCTGACCTCAAGTACAGTCCCCCAACCCAGAATCCCGAACCCTGACCCCACATACAGTCCCCCAACCCTGAACCCTGACCCCTGACCCCAAGTACAGTCCCCCAACCCTGAATCCCGAACCCTGACCCCAAGTACATTCCCCCAACCCTGAACTCTGACCCCAAGTACAGTCTCCCAACCCTGAACCCTGATCTCTGACCCCAAGTACAGTCCCCAAACCCTGAACCCTGACCCCAAGTACAGTCCCCCATCCCTGAACCCTGAACCCTGACCCCAAGTACAGTCCCCCATCCCTGAACCCTGAACCCTGACCCCAAGTACAGTCCCCCAACCCTGAACCCTGACCCCAAGTACAGTCGCCCAACCCTGAACCCTGAACCCTGACCCCGAGTACAGTCCACCAACCCTGACCCCTGACCCCAAGTATAGTCCCCCAACCCTGAACCCTGACCCCAAGTATATTCCCACCACCCTGACCCCTGACCCCAAGTACAGTCCGCCAACCCTAAACCCTGAACCCAAGTACAGTCCCCCAACCCTGAACCCTGACCCCTGACCCCAAGTACAGTCCCCCAACCCTGAACCCTGACCCCAAGTACAGTCCCCCAACCCTGAATCTCGAACCCTGACCCCAAGTACAGTCCCCAAACCCTGAACCCTGACCCCAAGTACAGTCCCCCATCCCTGAACCCTGAACCCTGACCCCAAGTACAGTCCCCCAACCCTGAACCCTGACCCCAAGTACAGTCGCCCAACCCTGAACCCTGAACCCTGACCCCGAGTACAGTCCTCCAACCCTGACCCCTGACCCCGAGTACAGTCCTCCAACCCTGACCCCTGACCCCAAGTATAGTCCCCCAACCCTGAACCCTGACCCCAAGTATATTCCCACCACCCTGACCCCTGACCCCAAGTACAGTCCCCCAACCCTGACCCCTGACCCCAAGTACAGTCCACCAAACCTGAACCCTGACCGCAACTACAGTCCCCCAACCCTGAACCCTGAACTCTGACCCCAAGTACAGTCCCCCAACCCTGAACCCTGACCCCAAGTATATTCCCACCACCCTGACCCCAACTACAGTCCCCAAACCCTGAACCCTGACCCCAAGCACAGTCCCCCAACCCTGAACCCTGAACCCAAGTACAGTCCCCTGACCCCAAGTGCAGTCCCCCAACCCTGAACCCTGAACCCTGACCCCACATAGAGTCCCCCAACCCTGAACCCTGTCCCCAAGTACAGTCCCCCAACACTGGGCCCTGAACCCTGACCCCAAGTACAGTTCCCCAACCCTGAACCCTGACCCCAAGTACAGTCCCTCAACCCTGAACCCTGACACCAAGTACAGTCCCCCAACCCTGAATACCGAACCCTGACCCCAAGTACAGTCCGCCAACCCTGAACACTAACCCCTGACCCCAAGTACAGACCCCCAACCCTGAATCCTGAACCCTGACCCCAAGTACAATCCCCCAACCCTGAACCCTGAACCCTGACCCCAAGTACAGTCCCCCAACCCTGAACTCTGACCCCAAGTACAGTATGCCAACCCTGAACCCTGACCCCAAGTACAGTCCTCCAACCCTGAACCCTGACCCCAAGTACAGTCCCCCAACACTGAATCCTGAACCCTGACCCCAAGTACAGTCCCCCAATCCTGAACTCTGACCCCAAGTACAGTCCCCCAAACCTGAACCCTGACCCCTGACCCCAAGTACAGTCCCCCAATACTGAACCCCGATCCCAGACCCCAAGTACAGTCTCCCAATCCTGAACCCTGACCCCTGACCCCAAGTACAGTCCCCGAACCCTGAATCCCGAACCCTGACCCCAAGTACAGTCCCTCAACCCTGAACCCTGAACTCTGACAGCGATTACAGTCCCCCAACCCTAAACCCTGACCCCAAGTACAGTCCCCCAACCCTGAACCCTGACCCCTGACCCCAAGTACAGTCCCCCAACCCTGAGCCCTGACCCCAAATACAGAACCCAACCCTGAGAACCGAACCCTGACCCCAAGTACAGTCCCCCAACTCTGAACACTGACCCCAAGTCCAGTCCCCCAACCCTGAACCCTGACCCCAAGTACAGTCCCTCAACCCTGAACCCTGACCCCTGACCCCAAGTACAGTCCCCCAACCCAGAATCCCGAACCCTGACCCCAAGTACAATCCCCCAACCCTGAACTCTGACCCCAAGTACAGTCACCCAACCCTGAACCCTGAACTCTGACCCCAAGTACAGTCCGCCAACCCTAAACCCTGACCCCAAGTACAGTCCCCCAACCCTGAATCTCGAACCCTGACCCCAAGTACAGTCCCCAAACCCTGAACCCTGACCCCAAGTACAGTCCCCCATCCCTGAACCCTGAACCCTGACCCCAAGTACAGTCCCCCAACCCTGAACCCTGACCCCAAGTGCAGTCGCCCAACCATGAACCCCGAACCCTGACCCCGAGTACAGTCCTCCAACCCTGACCCCTGACCCCAAGTATAGTCCCCCAACCCTGAACCCTGACCCCAAGTATATTCCCACCACCCTGACCCCTGACCCCAAGTACAGTCCCCCATCCCTGAACCCTGACCCCAAGTACAGTCCACCAAACCTGAACCCTGACCCCAACTACAGTCCCCCAACCCTGAACTCTGAACTCTGACCCCAAGTACAGTCCCCCAACCCTGAACTCTGGCCCCAACTACAGTCCCCCAACCCTGAACCCTGACCCCAAGCACAGTCCCCCAACCCTGAACCCTGAACCCAAGTACAGTCCCCTGACCCCAAGTGCAGTCCCCCAACCCTGAACCCTGAACCCTGACCCCACATAGAGTCCCCCAACCCTGAACCCTGTCCCCAAGTACAGTCCCCCAACACTGGGCCCTGAACCCTGACCCCAAGTACAGTTCCCCAACCCTGAACCCTGACCCCAAGTACAGTCCGCCAACACTGAACCCTGAACCCAAGAACAGTCCCTCAACCCTGAACCCTGACCCCAACTACAGTCCCCCTACCCAGAACTCTGACCCCAAGTACAGTACCCCAACCCTGAACTCTGAATCCTGACCCCAAGTACAGTCCCCCAACCCTGAACCCTGTCCCCGAGTACAGTCCCCCAACCCTGAACCCTGACCACAAGTACAGTCCCCCAACCCTGAACCCTGAACCCTGACCCCAAGTGGTCCCCCAACCCTGAACCCTGACCCCAAGTACAGTCCCCCAACCCTGAACCCTGTCCCCGAGTACAGTCCCCCAACCCTGAACCTGAACTCTAACCCCAAGTACAGTCCCCCAACCCTGAACCCTGACCCCAAGTACAGTCCCCCAACCCTGAACGCTGAACCCTGACCCCAAGTACTGTCCCCCATCCCTGAACCCCGAACCCTGACCGCAAGTACAGTCCCCCAACCCTGAACCCTGAACTCTGAACCCAAGTACAGTCCCCCACGCTGACCCCTGAGCCGAAGTACAGTCCCCCAACCCTGAACTCTGATCCCAAGTACATTCCTCCAACCCTGAACCCTGACCCCGAGTACAGTCCCCCAACCCTGAACACTGACCCCAATTACAGTCCCCCAACCCTGAACTCTGACCCCTAGTACAGTCCCCCAACCCTGAACCCTGACCCCAAGTACAGTCCCCCAACCCTGAACCCTGACCCCAAGTACAATCCCCCAACCCTGAACCCTGAACCCTGACCCCAAGTACAGTCCCCCAAGCCCGAACCCTGAACACTGACCCCATGTACAGTCCCCCAACCCTGAACCCTGACCCCTGACCCAAGTACAGACCCCCAACTTTGAACCCCGAACCCTGACCCCAAGTACAGTCCCCCAACCCTGAACCCTGACCCCTGACCCCAAGTACAGTCCCCCAACCCTGAACTCTGACCTCAAGTACAGTCCCCCAACCCTGAATCCTGAACTCTGAACCCAAGTACCGTCCCCCAACCCTGAACCCTGACCCCAAGTACAGTCCCCCAACCCTGAACCCTGACCGCAAGTACAGTCCCCCAACACTGAACCCTGACCCCTGACCACAAGTACAGTCGGCCAACCCTAATCTCTGACCCCAAGTACAGTCCCCCAACCCTGAATCCTGAACCCTAGTACAGTCACAGAATCCTGAATCCTGACCCCAAGTGCAGTATCCCAACCCTGTACCCTGGCCCCAATACAGTCCCCCAACGGTGAACCCTGACCCCTGACCCCAAGTACAGTCCCCCAACCCTGAACCCTGAACTCTGACCCCAAGTACAGTCCCCCAACACTGAACCCTGACCCCAAGTACAGTCCCTCAACCCTCAACTCTGACCCCAAGTACAGTCCATCAACCCTGAACCCTGACCCCAAGTACAGTCCCCCAACCCTGAACCCTGAACCCTGACCCCAAGTACAGTCCCCCAAGCCCGAACCCTGAACACTGACTCCAAGTACAGTCCCCCAACCCTGAATCCTGAACTCTGAACCCAAGTACTGTCCCCCAACCCTGAACCCTGACCCCAAGTACAGTCCCCCAACCCTGAACCCTGACCGCAAGTACCGTCCCCCAACCGTGAACCCTGACCCCTGACCACAAGTACAGTCCCCCAACCCTGAACTCTGTCCCCAAATACAGTCACCCGACCCAGAGCCCTGACCCCCAGTACAGTCCCCCAACCCTGAACCCTGAACTCTGATCCCAAGTACAGTCCCCCAACCCTGAACCCAGACCCCAAGGACAGTCCCCCATCCGTGAACCCTGACCACGAGTACAGTCCCCCAACCCTGAATCCCGAACCCTGACCCTAAGTACAGTCCCTCAATCCTGAACCCTGAACTCTGACACCGAGTACAGTCCCCCAACCCTCAACCCTTACCCCTGACCCCAAGTACAGTCCCCCAACCCTGAACCCTGACCCCAAGTACAGTCGCCCAACCCTGAACCCTGACCCCGAGTACAGTCCCCCAACCCTGATCCCTGACCCCTGACCCCAAGTACAGTCCCCCAACCCTGAACCCCGAACCCTGACCCCAAGTACAGTCCCCCAACCCTGAACCCTGAACTCTGAAAGCAAGTACAGTCCCCCAACCCTGAACCCTGACCCCTGAACCCAAGTACAGTCCCCCACCCTGAACCCTGACCCCAAGTACAGTCCCCCAACCCTGAAGTCTGACCCCAACTACAGTCCGCCAACCCTGAACACTGAACTCTGACCCCAAGTACTGTCCCCCATCCCTGACCCTTGACCCCAAGTACAGTCCCCCAACCCTGAACCCTGAACTCTGACCCCAAGTACAGTCCCCCAACGCTGAACCCTGACCCCTGACCCGAAGTACAGTCCCCCCACCCTGAACTCTGACCCCAAGTTCAGTCCCCCAACCCTGAACCCTGAACTCTGACCCCAAAACAGTCTCCCAACCCTGAACCCTGACCCCTAGTACAGTCACTCAACCCTGAACCCTGTACCCTGACCCCAAGTACAGTCCCCCAACACTGAACCCTGACCCCAAGTACAGTCCCTCAACACTGAGCCCTGAACCCTGACCCCAAGTACAGTCCCCCAACCCTGACCCTGACCCCAAGTACAGTCCCCCAACCCTGAACCCTGACTCCTGACCCCAAGTACAGTCCCCCAACCCTGAATCCTGAAAACTGACCCCAAGTACATTCCCTCAACCCTGAAGTCTCACCCCAAGTACAGTCCCCCAACTCTGAACCCTGAACCCTGACCCCAAGTACAGTCCCCCAACCCTGAACCCTGACCCCAAGTACAGTCCCTCAACCCTGAACCCTGACCCCTGACCCCAAGTACAGACCCCCAACCCTGAATCCCGAACCCTGACCCCAAGTACAGTCCCCCAACCCTGAACCCTGAACTCTGACCCCAAGTACAGTATGCCAACCCTGAACCCTGACCCCAAATACAGTCCTCCAACCCTGAACCCTGACCCCAAGTACAGTCCCCGAAGCCTGAACCCTGACCCCCAAGTACAGTCACCCAACCCTGACCCCTGAGCCCAAGTACAGTCTCCCAACACTGAACCCTGACCCCAAGTACAGTCCCCCAACCCTGAACCCTGACCCCAAGTACAGTCCCCCAACCCTGAACCCCGCACCCTGACCACAAGTACAGTTCCCCAACCCTGAACCGAGAACCCTGACCCCAAGTACAGTCCCCCAACCCTGAACCCCGATCCCAGACCCCAAGTACAGTCCCCCAATCCTGAACCCTGACCCCAAGTACAGTCCCCCAACCCTGAATCCCGAACCCTGACCCCAAGTACAGTCCCTGAACCCTGAACTCTGACAGCGATTACAGTCCCCCAACCCTAAACCCTGACCCCAAGTACAGTCCCCCAACCCTGAACCCTGAACCCTGACCCCAAGTACAGACCCCCAACCCTGAAGCACGAACCCTGACCCCAAGTACAGTCCCCCAACCCTGAATCCTGACCCCAGACCCCAAGTGCAGTACCCCAACCCTGAACCCTGACCCCAAGTACAGTCCCCCAATGGTGAACCCTGACCCCTGACCCCAAGTACAGTCCCCCAACCCTGAACCTGAACTCTAACCCCAAGTACAGTCCCCCAACCCTGAACCCTGACCCCAAGTACAGTCCCCCAACCCTGAACCCAAGTACACTCCCCCAACCCTGAACCCTGACCCCAAGTGCAGTCCCCCAACCCTGAACCCTGTCCCCAAGTACAGTCCCCCAACACTGAACCCTGAACCCTGACCCCTAGTACAGTTCCCCAACCCTGAACCCTGACCCCAAGTACAGTCCCCCAACACTGAACCCTGAACCCAAGAACAGTCCCTCAACCCTGAAGCCTGACCCCAAGTACAGTCCCCCAACCCAGAACTCTGACCCCAAGTACAGTCCCCCAACCCTGAACCCTGACCCCAAGAACAGTCCCCCAACTCTGAACCCTGACCCCAAGTACAGTCCCCCACCCCTGAACCCTGTCCCCGAGTACAGTCCCCCAACCCTGAACCCTGAACTCTGACCCCAAATACAGTTCCCCAACCCTGAACCCTGACCCCATTTACAGTCCCGCAACCCTGAACCCTGAACCCTGACCCCAAGTACAGTCCCCCAACCCTGAACTCTGAACCCAAGTACAGTCCCCTAACCCTGAACCCTGACCCCAAGTACAGTCCCCCAACCCTGAACCCTGACCCCAAATACAGTCTCCCAACCCTGAACACTGACCCCGAGTACAGTCTCCCTACCCTGAACCCTGAAATCTGAACCCAAGTACAGTCACCCAAAATAGAACCCTGACCCGTGACCCCAAGTGCAGTACCCCAACCCTGAACCCTGAACCTAATACAGTCCCCCAACGGTGAACCCTGACCCCTGACCCCAAGTACAGTCCCCCAACCCTGAACCCTGAACTCTGACCCCAAGTACAGTCCCCCAACCCTGAACCCTGAACTCTGACCCCAAGTAAGTCCCCCAACCCTGAACCCTGACCCCAAGTACAGTCCCCCAACCCTGAACCGTGACCCCAAGTACAGTCCCCCAAACCTGAACCCTGAACTCTGACCCCAAGTACAGTCCCCCAACCCTGAAACCTGACCCCTGACCCCAAGTTCAGTCCCCCAAACCTGAACCGTGACCCCTGACCCCAAGTACAGTCCCCCAATGCTGAACACTGACGGCAAGTACAGTCCCGCAACCCTGATCCCAGAACTCTGACCCCAAGTACAGTCCCCCAACCCTGAACACTTACCCCAAGTACAGTCCCCCAACCCTGAATCCTGACCCCAGACCCCAAGTGCAGTACCCCAACCCTGAACCCTGACCCCAATACAGTCCCCCAATGGTGAACCCTGACCCCTGACCCCAAGTACAGTCCCCCAACCCTGAACCTGAACTCTAACCCCAAATACAGTCCCCCAACCCTGAACCCTGACCCCAAGTACAGTCCCCCAACCCTGAACTCAAGTACACTCCCCGAACCCTGAACCCTTACCCCACATAGAGTCCCCCAACCCTGAACCCTGTCCCCAAGTACAGTCCCCCAACACTGAACCCTGACCCCAAGTACAGTTCCCCAACCCTGAACCCTGACCCCAACTACAGTCCCCCAACACTGAACCCTGAACCCAAGAACAGTCCCTCAACCCTGAACCCTGACCCCTGACCCCAAGTACAGTCCCCCAACCCTGAACCCTGTCCCCGAGTACAGTCCCCCAACCCTGAACCCTGAACTCTGACCCCAAGTACAGTTCCCCAACCCTGAACCCTGACCCCAAGTACAGTCCCGCAACCCTGAACCCTGACCCCTGACCCCAAGTAGTCCCCCAACCCTGAACCCTGACCCCAAGTACAGTCCCCCAACCCTGAACCCTGACCCCAACGGCAGTCCCCCAACCCTGAACTCTGAACCCTGACCCCAAGGACCGTCCCCCAAGCCCGAACCCTGAACACTGACCCCAAGTACAGTCCCCGAACCCTGACCCCTGACCCCATGTACAGTCCCCCAAACTTGAACCCCGAACCCTGGCCCCAGGTACAGTCCCCCAACCCTGAACCCTGACCCCTGACCCCAAGTACAGTCCCCCAACCCTGAACCCTGAACTCTGAACCCAAGTACAGTCCCCTAACCCTGAACCCTTACCCCAAGTACAGTCCCCCAACCCTGAACCCTGACCCCAAATACAGTCCCCCAACCATGAACACTGACACTGAGTACAGTCTCCCTACCCTGAACCCTGAACTCTGAACCCAAGTACAGTCACCCAACATAGAACCCTGACCCCTGACCCCAAGTGCAGTACCCCAACCCTGAACCTTGTACCTAATACAGTCCCCCAACGGTGAACCCTGACCCCTGACCCCAAGTACAGTCCCCCAACCCTGAACCCTGAACTCTGACCCCAAGTACAGTCCCCCAACCCTGAACCCTGACTCCAAGTACAGTCCCCCAACCCTGAACCCTGAACTCTGACCCCAAGTAAGTCCCCCAACCCTGAACCCTGACCCCAAGTACAGTCCCCCAACCCTGAACCCTGACCCCAAGTACAGTCCCCCAAACCTGAACCCTGAACTCTGACCCCAAGTACAGTCCCCCAACCCTGAAACCTGACACCTGACCCCAAGTTCAGTCCCCCAAACCTGAACTGTGACCCCTGACCCCAAGTACAGTCCCCCAATCCTGAACACTGACGCCAAGTACAGTCCCGCAACCCTGAACCCTGAACTCTGACCCCAAGTACAGTCCCCCAACCCTGAACCCTGAACGCTGAACCCAAGTACAGTACCCCAACCCTGAACCCTGACCCCAAGTACAGTCCCCCAACACTGAACCCTGACCCAATGTACAGCCCCACAACCCTGAACCCTGACCCCGAGTACAGTCCCCCAACCCTGATCCCTGAACTCTGACCCCAAGTACAGTCCCCCAACCCTGAACCCCGAACCCTGACCCCAAGTACCGTCCCCCAAGCCCGAACCCTGAATACTGACTCTAAGTACTGTCCCCCAACACTGAACCATGACCCCTGACCTCATGTACAGACCCCCAACCTTGAACCCCGAACCCTGACCCCAAGTACAGTCCCCCAACCCTGAATCCTGACCCCTGACCCCAAGTGCAGTACCCCAACCCTGAACGCTGACCGCAATACCGTCCCCCAACCCTAAACCCTTACCCCTGACCCCAAGAACAGTCCCCCAACCCTGAACCCTGACCCCAAGTACAGTCACCCAACCCTGAAACCTGACCCCGAGTACAGTCCCCCAACCCTGAACCCCGAACCCTGACCCCAAGTACAGTCCCCCAACCCTGAACCCTGAACTCTGAAAGCAAGTACAGTCCCCCAACCCTGAACCCTGACCCCTGAACCCAAGTACAGTCCCCCACCCTGAACCCTGACCCCAAGTACAGTCCCCCAACCCTGAAGTCTGACCCCAACTACAGTCCGCCAAACCTGAACACTGAACTCTGACCCCAAGTACTGTCCCCCATCCCTGACCCTTGACCCCAAGTACAGTCCCCCAACCCTGAACCCTGAACTCTGACCCCAAGTATAGTCCCCCAACCCTGAACCCTGAACTCTGAAAGCAAGTACAGTCCCCCAACCCTGAACCCTGACCCCTGAACCCAAGTACAGTCCCCCACCCTGAACCCTGACCCCAAGTACAGTCCCCCAACCCTGAAGTCTGACCCCAACTACAGTCCGCGAAACCTGAACACTGAACTCTGACCCCAAGTACTGTCCCCCATCCCTGACCCCTGAACTCTGACCCCAAAACAGTCTCCCAACCCTGAACCCTGACCCCTAGTACAGTCACTCAACCCTGAACCCTGTACCCTGACCCCAAGTACAGTCCGCCAACACTGAACCCTGACCCCAAGTACAGTCCCTCAACACTGAACCCTGAACCCTGACCCCAAGTACAGTTTCCCAACCCTGACCCCTGACCCCAAGTACAGTCCCCCAACCCTGAACCCTGACTCCTGACCCCAAGTACAGTCCCCCAACCCTGAATCCTGAAAACTGACGCCAAGTACATTCCCTCAACCCTGAAGTCTCACCCCAAGTACAGTCCCCCAACTCTGAACCCTGAACCCTGACCCCAAGTACAGTCCCCCAACCCTGAACCCTGACCCCAAGTACAGTCCCTCAACCCTGACCCCTGACACCAAGTACAGTCCCCCAACCCTGAATACCGAACCCTGACCCCAAGTACAGTCCGCCAACCCTGAACACTAACCCCTGACCCCAAGTACAGACCCCCAACCCTGAATCCCGAACCCTGACCCCAAGTACAGTCCCCCAACCCTGAACCCTGACCCCAAGTACAGTCCTCCAACCCTGAACCCTGACCCCAAGTACAGTCCTCCAACCCTGAATCCTGAACCCTGACCCCAAGTACAGTCCCCCAATCCAGAACTCTGACCCCAAGTACAGTCCCCCAACACTGAATCCTGAACCCTGACCCCAAGTACAGTCCCCCAATCCTGAACTCTGACCCCAAGTACAGTCCCCCAACCCTGAACCCTGAACTCTGACCCCATGTACAGTCCCCCAAACCTGAACCCTGACCCCTGACCCCAAGTACAGTCCCCCAATACTGAACCCCGATCCCAGACCCCAAGTACAGTCTCCCAATCCTGAACCCTGACCCCAAGTACAGTCCCCCAACCCTGAATCCCGAACCCTGACCCCAAGTACAGTCCCTCAACCCTGAACCCTGAACTCTGACAGCGATTACAGTCCCCCAACCCTAAAACCTGACCCCAAGTACAGTCCCCCAACCCTGAACCCTGACCCCTGACCCCAAGTACAGTCCCCCAACCCTGAGCCCTGACCCCAAATACAGAACCCAACCCTGAAAACCGAACCCTGACCCCAAATACAGTCCCCCAACTCTGAACACTGACCCCAAGTCCAGTCCCCCAACCCTGAACCCTGACCCCAAGTACAGTCCCTCAACCCTGAACCCTGACCCCTGACCTCAAGTACAGTCCCCCAACCCAGAATCCCGAACCCTGACCCCACATACAGTCCCCCAACCCTGAACCCTGACCCCTGACCCCAAGTACAGTCCCCCAACCCTGAATCCCGAACCCTGACCCCAAGTACATTCCCCCAACCCTGAACTCTGACCCCAAGTACAGTCTCCCAACCCTGAACCCTGATCTCTGACCCCAAGTACAGTCCCCAAACCCTGAACCCTGACCCCAAGTACAGTCCCCCATCCCTGAACCCTGAACCCTGACCCCAAGTACAGTCCCCCATCCCTGAACCCTGAACCCTGACCCCAAGTACAGTCCCCCAACCCTGAACCCTGACCCCAAGTACAGTCGCCCGACCCTGAACCCTGAACCCTGACCCCGAGTACAGTCCTCCAACCCTGACCCCTGACCCCAAGTATAGTCCCCCAACCCTGAACCCTGACCCCAAGTATATTCCCACCACCCTGACCCCTGACCCCAAGTACAGTCCGCCAACCCTAAACCCTGAACCCAAGTACAGTCCCCCAACCCTGAACCCTGACCCCTGACCCCAAGTACAGTCCCCCAACCCTGAACCCTGACCCCAAGTACAGTCCCCCAACCCTGAATCTCGAACCCTGACCCCAAGTACAGTCCCCAAACCCTGAACCCTGACCCCAAGTACAGTCCCCCATCCCTGAACCCTGAACCCTGACCCCAAGTACAGTCCCCCAACCCTGAACCCTGACCCCAAGTACAGTCGCCCAACCCTGAACCCTGAACCCTGACCCCGAGTACAGTCCTCCAACCCTGACCCCTGACCCCGAGTACAGTCCTCCAACCCTGACCCCTGACCCCAAGTATAGTCCCCCAACCCTGAACCCTGACCCCAAGTATATTCCCACCACCCTGACCCCTGACCCCAAGTACAGTCCCCCAACCCTGACCCCTGACCCCAAGTACAGTCCACCAAACCTGAACCCTGACCGCAACTACAGTCCCCCAACCCTGAACCCTGAACTCTGACCCCAAGTACAGTCCCCCAACCCTGAACCCTGACCCCAAGTATATTCCCACCACCCTGACCCCTGACCCCAACTACAGTCCCCAAACCCTGAACCCTGACCCCAAGCACAGTCCCCCAACCCTGAACCCTGAACCCAAGTACAGTCCCCTGACCCCAAGTGCAGTCCCCCAACCCTGAACCCTGAACCCTGACCCCACATAGAGTCCCCCAACCCTGAACCCTGTCCCCAAGTACAGTCCCCCAACACTGGGCCCTGAACCCTGACCCCAAGTACAGTTCCCCAACCCTGAACCCTGACCCCAAGTACAGTCCCTCAACCCTGAACCCTGACACCAAGTACAGTCCCCCAACCCTGAATACCGAACCCTGACCCCAAGTACAGTCCGCCAACCCTGAACACTAACCCCTGACCCCAAGTACAGACCCCCAACCCTGAATCCCGAACCCTGACCCCAAGTACAATCCCCCAACCCTGAACCCTGAACCCTGACCCCAAGTACAGTCCCCCAACCCTGAACTCTGACCCCAAGTACAGTATGCCAACCCTGAACCCTGACCCCAAGTACAGTCCTCCAACCCTGAACCCTGACCCCAAGTACAGTCCCCCAACACTGAATCCTGAACCCTGACCCCAAGTACAGTCCCCCAATCCTGAACTCTGACCCCAAGTACAGTCCCCCAACCCTGAACCCTGAACTCTGACCCCATGTACAGTCCCCCAAACCTGAACCCTGACCCCTGACCCCAAGTACAGTCCCCCAATACTGAACCCCGATCCCAGACCCCAAGTACAGTCTCCCAATCCTGAACCCTGACCCCAAGTACAGTCCCCGAACCCTGAATCCCGAACGCTGACCCCAAGTACAGTCCCTCAACCCTGAACCCTGAACTCTGACAGCGATTACAGTCCCCCAACCCTAAACCCTGACCCCAAGTACAGTCCCCCAACCCTGAACCCTGACCCCTGACCCCAAGTACAGTCCCCCAACCCTGAGCCCTGACCCCAAATACAGAACCCAACCCTGAGAACCGAACCCTGACCCCAAGTACAGTCCCCCAACTCTGAACACTGACCCCAAGTCCAGTCCCCCAACCCTGAACCCTGACCCCAAGTACAGTCCCTCAACCCTGAACCCTGACCCCTGACCCCAAGTACAGTCCCCCAACCCAGAATCCCGAACCCTGTCCCCACATACAGTCCCCCAACCCTGAACCCTGACCCCTGACCCCAAGTACAGTCCCCCAACCCTGAATCCCTAACCCTGACCCCAAGTACAATCCCCCAACCCTGAACTCTGACCCCAAGTACAGTCACCCAACCCTGAACCCTGAACTCTGACCCCAAGTACAGTCCGCCAACCCTAAACCCTGACCCCAAGTACAGTCCCCCAACCCTGAATCTCGAACCCTGACCCCAAGTACAGTCCCCAAACCCTGAACCCTGACCCCAAGTACAGTCCCCCATCCCTGAACCCTGAACCCTGACCCCAAGTACAGTCCCCCAACCCTGAACCCTGACCCCAAGTGCAGTCGCCCAACCATGAACCCCGAACCCTGACCCCGAGTACAGTCCTCCAACCCTGACCCCTGACCCCAAGTATAGTCCCCCAACCCTGAACCCTGACCCCAAGTATATTCCCACCACCCTGACCCCTGACCCCAAGTACAGTCCCCCATCCCTGAACCCTGACCCCAAGTACAGTCCACCAAACCTGAACCCTGACCCCAACTACAGTCCCCCAACCCTGAACCCTGAACTCTGACCCCAAGTACAGTCCCCCAACCCTGAACTCTGGCCCCAACTACAGTCCCCCAACCCTGAACCCTGACCCCAAGCACAGTCCCCCAACCCTGAACCCTGAACCCAAGTACAGTCCCCTGACCCCAAGTGCAGTCCCCCAACCCTGAACCCTGAACCCTGACCCCACATAGAGTCCCCCAAACCTGAACCCTGTCCCCAAGTACAGTCCCCCAACACTGGGCCCTGAACCCTGACCCCAAGTACAGTTCCCCAACCCTGAACCCTGACCCCAAGTACAGTCCGCCAACACTGAACCCTGAACCCAAGAACAGTCCCTCAACCCTGAACCCTGACCCCAACTACAGTCCCCCTACCCAGAACTCTGACCCCAAGTACAGTACCCCAACCCTGAACTCTGAATCCTGACCCCAAGTACAGTCCCCCAACCCTGAACCCTGTCCCCGAGTACAGTCCCCCAACCCTGAACCCTGACCACAAGTACAGTCCCCCAACCCTGAACCCTGAACCCTGACCCCAAGTGGTCCCCCAACCCTGAACCCTGACCCCAAGTACAGTCCCCCAACCCTGAACCCTGTCCCCGAGTACAGTCCCCCAACCCTGAACCTGAACTCTAACCCCAAGTACAGTCCCCCAACCCTGAACCCTGACCCCAAGTACAGTCCCCCAACCCTGAACGCTGAACCCTGACCCCAAGTACTGTCCCCCATCCCTGAACCCCGAACCCTGACCGCAAGTACAGTCCCCCAACCCTGAACCCTGAACTCTGAACCCAAGTACAGTCCCCCACGCTGACCCCTGAGCCGAAGTACAGTCCCCCAACCCTGAACTCTGATCCCAAGTACATTCCTCCAACCCTGAACCCTGACCCCGAGTACAGTCCCCCAACCCTGAACACTGACCCCAATTACAGTCCCCCAACCCTGAACTCTGACCCCTAGTACAGTCCCCCAACCCTGAACCCTGACCCCAAGTACAGTCCCCCAACCCTGAACCCTGAACCCTGACCCCAAGTACAGTCCCCCAAGCCCGAACCCTGAACACTGACCCCATGTACAGTCCCCCAACCCTGAACCCTGACCCCTGACCCAAGTACAGACCCCCAACTTTGAACCCCGAACCCTGACCCCAAGTACAGTCCCCCAACCCTGAACCCTGACCCCTGACCCCAAGTACAGTCCCCCAACCCTGAACTCTGACCTCAAGTACAGTCCCCCAACCCTGAATCCTGAACTCTGAACCCAAGTACCGTCCCCCAACCCTGAACCCTGACCCCAAGTACAGTCCCCCAACCCTGAACCCTGACCGCAAGTACAGTCCCCCAACACTGAACCCTGACCCCTGACCACAAGTACAGTCGGCCAACCCTAATCTCTGACCCCAAGTACAGTCCCCCAACCCTGAATCCTGAACCCTAGTACAGTCACAGAATCCTGAATCCTGACCCCAAGTGCAGTATCCCAACCCTGTACCCTGGCCCCAATACAGTCCCCCAACGGTGAACCCTGACCCCTGACCCCAAGTACAGTCCCCCAACCCTGAACCCTGAACTCTGACCCCAAGTACAGTCCCCCAACACTGAACCCTGACCCCAAGTACAGTCCCTCAACCCTCAACTCTGACCCCAAGTACAGTCCCCCAACCCTGAACCCTGACCCCAAGTACAGTCCCCCAACCCTGAACCCTGAACCCTGACTCCAAGTACAGTCCCCCAACCCTGAATCCTGAACTCTGAACCCAAGTACTGTCCCCCAACCCTGAACCCTGACCCCAAGTACAGTCCCCCAACCCTGAACCCTGACCGCAAGTACCGTCCCCCAACCGTGAACCCTGACCCCTGACCACAAGTACAGTCCCCCAACCCTGAACTCTGTCCCCAAATACAGTCACCCGACCCAGAACCCTGACCCCCAGTACAGTCCCCCAACCCTGAACCCTGAACTCTGATCCCAAGTACAGTCCCCCAACCCTGAACCCAGACCCCAAGGACAGTCCCCCATCCGTGAACCCTGACCACGAGTACAGTCCCCCAACCCTGAATCCCGAACCCTGACCCTAAGTACAGTCCCTCAATCCTGAACCCTGAACTCTGACACCGAGTACAGTCCCCCAACCCTCAACCCTTACCCCTGACCCCAAGTACAGTCCCCCAACCCTGAATCCTGACCCCAAGTACAGTCGCCCAACCCTGAACCCTGACCCCGAGTACAGTCCCCCAACCCTGATCCCTGACCCCAAGTACAGTCCCCCAACCCTGAACCCCGAACCCTGACCCCAAGTACAGTCCCCCAACCCTGAACCCTGAACTCTGAAAGCAAGTACAGTCCCCCAACCCTGAACCCTGACCCCTGAACCCAAGTACAGTCCCCCACCCTGAACCCTGACCCCAAGTACAGTCCCCCAACCCTGAAGTCTGACCCCAACTACAGTCCGCCAACCCTGAACACTGAACTCTGACCCCAAGTACTGTCCCCCATCCCTGACCCTTGACCCCAAGTACAGTCCCCCAACCCTGAACTCTGACCCCATGTTCAGTCCCCCAACCCTGAACCCTGAACTCTGACCCCAAAACAGTCTCCCAACCCTGAACCCTGACCCCTAGTACAGTCACTCAACCCTGAACCCTGTACCCTGACCCCAAGTACAGTCCCCCAACACTGAACCCTGACCCCAAGTACAGTCCCTCAACACTGAACCCTGAACCCTGACCCCAAGTACAGTCCCCCAACCCTGACCCTGACCCCAAGTACAGTCCCCCAACCCTGAACCCTGACTCCTGACCCCAAGTACAGTCCCCCAACCCTGAATCCCGAACCCTGACCCCAAGTACAGTCCCTCAACCCTGAACCCTGAACTCTGACAGCGATTACAGTCCCCCAACCCTAAAACCTGACCCCAAGTACAGTCCCCCAACCCTGAACCCTGACCCCTGACCCCAAGTACAGTCCCCCAACCCTGAGCCCTGACCCCAAATACAGAACCCAACCCTGAAAACCGAACCCTGACCCCAAATACAGTCCCCCAACTCTGAACACTGACCCCAAGTCCAGTCCCCCAACCCTGAACCCTGACCCCAAGTACAGTCCCTCAACCCTGAACCCTGACCCCTGACCTCAAGTACAGTCCCCCAACCCAGAATCCCGAACCCTGACCCCACATACAGTCCCCCAACCCTGAACCCTGACCCCTGACCCCAAGTACAGTCCCCCAACCCTGAATCCCGAACCCTGACCCCAAGTACATTCCCCCAACCCTGAACTCTGACCCCAAGTACAGTCTCCCAACCCTGAACCCTGATCTCTGACCCCAAGTACAGTCCCCAAACCCTGAACCCTGACCCCAAGTACAGTCCCCCATCCCTGAACCCTGAACCCTGACCCCAAGTACAGTCCCCCATCCCTGAACCCTGAACCCTGACCCCAAGTACAGTCCCCCAACCCTGAACCCTGACCCCAAGTACAGTCGCCCGACCCTGAACCCTGAACCCTGACCCCGAGTACAGTCCTCCAACCCTGACCCCTGACCCCAAGTATAGTCCCCCAACCCTGAACCCTGACCCCAAGTATATTCCCACCACCCTGACCCCTGACCCCAAGTACAGTCCGCCAACCCTAAACCCTGAACCCAAGTACAGTCCCCCAACCCTGAACCCTGACCCCTGACCCCAAGTACAGTCCCCCAACCCTGAACCCTGACCCCAAGTACAGTCCCCCAACCCTGAATCTCGAACCCTGACCCCAAGTACAGTCCCCAAACCCTGAACCCTGACCCCAAGTACAGTCCCCCATCCCTGAACCCTGAACCCTGACCCCAAGTACAGTCGCCCAACCCTGAACCCTGAACCCTGACCCCGAGTACAGTCCTCCAACCCTGACCCCTGACCCCGAGTACAGTCCTCCAACCCTGACCCCTGACCCCAAGTATAGTCCCCCAACCCTGAACCCTGACCCCAAGTATATTCCCACCACCCTGACCCCTGACCCCAAGTACAGTCCCCCAACCCTGACCCCTGACCCCAAGTACAGTCCACCAAACCTGAACCCTGACCGCAACTACAGTCCCCCAACCCTGAACCCTGAACTCTGACCCCAAGTACAGTCCCCCAACCCTGAACCCTGACCCCAAGTATATTCCCACCACCCTGACCCCTGACCCCAACTACAGTCCCCAAACCCTGAACCCTGACCCCAAGCACAGTCCCCCAACCCTGAACCCTGAACCCAAGTACAGTCCCCTGACCCCAAGTGCAGTCCCCCAACCCTGAACCCTGAACCCTGACCCCACATAGAGTCCCCCAACCCTGAACCCTGTCCCCAAGTACAGTCCCCCAACACTGGGCCCTGAACCCTGACCCCAAGTACAGTTCCCCAACCCTGAACCCTGACCCCAAGTACAGTCCCTCAACCCTGAACCCTGACACCAAGTACAGTCCCCCAACCCTGAATACCGAACCCTGACCCCAAGTACAGTCCGCCAACCCTGAACACTAACCCCTGACCCCAAGTACAGACCCCCAACCCTGAATCCCGAACCCTGACCCCAAGTACAATCCCCCAACCCTGAACCCTGAACCCTGACCCCAAGTACAGTCCCCCAACCCTGAACTCTGACCCCAAGTACAGTATGCCAACCCTGAACCCTGACCCCAAGTACAGTCCTCCAACCCTGAACCCTGACCCCAAGTACAGTCCCCCAACACTGAATCCTGAACCCTGACCCCAAGTACAGTCCCCCAATCCTGAACTCTGACCCCAAGTACAGTCCCCCAACCCTGAACCCTGAACTCTGACCCCATGTACAGTCCCCCAAACCTGAACCCTGACCCCTGACCCCAAGTACAGTCCCCCAATACTGAACCCCGATCCCAGACCCCAAGTACAGTCTCCCAATCCTGAACCCTGACCCCAAGTACAGTCCCCGAACCCTGAATCCCGAACCCTGACCCCAAGTACAGTCCCTCAACCCTGAACCCTGAACTCTGACAGCGATTACAGTCCCCCAACCCTAAACCCTGACCCCAAGTACAGTCCCCCAACCCTGAACCCTGACCCCTGACCCCAAGTACAGTCCCCCAACCCTGAGCCCTGACCCCAAATACAGAACCCAACCCTGAGAACCGAACCCTGACCCCAAGTACAGTCCCCCAACTCTGAACACTGACCCCAAGTCCAGTCCCCCAACCCTGAACCCTGACCCCAAGTACAGTCCCTCAACCCTGAACCCTGACCCCTGACCCCAAGTACAGTCCCCCAACCCAGAATCCCGAACCCTGTCCCCACATACAGTCCCCCAACCCTGAACCCTGACCCCTGACCCCAAGTACAGTCCCCCAACCCTGAATCCCTAACCCTGACCCCAAGTACAATCCCCCAACCCTGAACTCTGACCCCAAGTACAGTCACCCAACCCTGAACCCTGAACTCTGACCCCAAGTACAGTCCGCCAACCCTAAACCCTGACCCCAAGTACAGTCCCCCAACCCTGAATCTCGAACCCTGACCCCAAGTACAGTCCCCAAACCCTGAACCCTGACCCCAAGTACAGTCCCCCATCCCTGAACCCTGAACCCTGACCCCAAGTACAGTCCCCCAACCCTGAACCCTGACCCCAAGTGCAGTCGCCCAACCATGAACCCCGAACCCTGACCCCGAGTACAGTCCTCCAACCCTGACCCCTGACCCCAAGTATAGTCCCCCAACCCTGAACCCTGACCCCAAGTATATTCCCACCACCCTGACCCCTGACCCCAAGTACAGTCCCCCATCCCTGAACCCTGACCCCAAGTACAGTCCACCAAACCTGAACCCTGACCCCAACTACAGTCCCCCAACCCTGAACCCTGAACTCTGACCCCAAGTACAGTCCCCCAACCCTGAACTCTGGCCCCAACTACAGTCCCCCAACCCTGAACCCTGACCCCAAGCACAGTCCCCCAACCCTGAACCCTGAACCCAAGTACAGTCCCCTGACCCCAAGTGCAGTCCCCCAACCCTGAACCCTGAACCCTGACCCCACATAGAGTCCCCCAAACCTGAACCCTGTCCCCAAGTACAGTCCCCCAACACTGGGCCCTGAACCCTGACCCCAAGTACAGTTCCCCAACCCTGAACCCTGACCCCAAGTACAGTCCGCCAACACTGAACCCTGAACCCAAGAACAGTCCCTCAACCCTGAACCCTGACCCCAACTACAGTCCCCCTACCCAGAACTCTGACCCCAAGTACAGTACCCCAACCCTGAACTCTGAATCCTGACCCCAAGTACAGTCCCCCAACCCTGAACCCTGTCCCCGAGTACAGTCCCCCAACCCTGAACCCTGACCACAAGTACAGTCCCCCAACCCTGAACCCTGAACCCTGACCCCAAGTGGTCCCCCAACCCTGAACCCTGACCCCAAGTACAGTCCCCCAACCCTGAACCCTGTCCCCGAGTACAGTCCCCCAACCCTGAACCTGAACTCTAACCCCAAGTACAGTCCCCCAACCCTGAACCCTGACCCCAAGTACAGTCCCCCAACCCTGAACGCTGAACCCTGACCCCAAGTACTGTCCCCCATCCCTGAACCCCGAACCCTGACCGCAAGTACAGTCCCCCAACCCTGAACCCTGAACTCTGAACCCAAGTACAGTCCCCCACGCTGACCCCTGAGCCGAAGTACAGTCCCCCAACCCTGAACTCTGATCCCAAGTACATTCCTCCAACCCTGAACCCTGACCCCGAGTACAGTCCCCCAACCCTGAACACTGACCCCAATTACAGTCCCCCAACCCTGAACTCTGACCCCTAGTACAGTCCCCCAACCCTGAACCCTGACCCCAAGTACAGTCCCCCAACCCTGAACCCTGACCCCAAGTACAATCCCCCAACCCTGAACCCTGAACCCTGACCCCAAGTACAGTCCCCCAAGCCCGAACCCTGAACACTGACCCCATGTACAGTCCCCCAACCCTGAACCCTGACCCCTGACCCAAGTACAGACCCCCAACTTTGAACCCCGAACCCTGACCCCAAGTACAGTCCCCCAACCCTGAACCCTGACCCCTGACCCCAAGTACAGTCCCCCAACCCTGAACTCTGACCTCAAGTACAGTCCCCCAACCCTGAATCCTGAACTCTGAACCCAAGTACCGTCCCCCAACCCTGAACCCTGACCCCAAGTACAGTCCCCCAACCCTGAACCCTGACCGCAAGTACAGTCCCCCAACACTGAACCCTGACCCCTGACCACAAGTACAGTCGGCCAACCCTAATCTCTGACCCCAAGTACAGTCCCCCAACCCTGAATCCTGAACCCTAGTACAGTCACAGAATCCTGAATCCTGACCCCAAGTGCAGTATCCCAACCCTGTACCCTGGCCCCAATACAGTCCCCCAACGGTGAACCCTGACCCCTGACCCCAAGTACAGTCCCCCAACCCTGAACCCTGAACTCTGACCCCAAGTACAGTCCCCCAACACTGAACCCTGACCCCAAGTACAGTCCCTCAACCCTCAACTCTGACCCCAAGTACAGTCCCCCAACCCTGAACCCTGACCCCAAGTACAGTCCCCCAACCCTGAACCCTGAACCCTGACTCCAAGTACAGTCCCCCAACCCTGAATCCTGAACTCTGAACCCAAGTACTGTCCCCCAACCCTGAACCCTGACCCCAAGTACAGTCCCCCAACCCTGAACCCTGACCGCAAGTACCGTCCCCCAACCGTGAACCCTGACCCCTGACCACAAGTACAGTCCCCCAACCCTGAACTCTGTCCCCAAATACAGTCACCCGACCCAGAACCCTGACCCCCAGTACAGTCCCCCAACCCTGAACCCTGAACTCTGATCCCAAGTACAGTCCCCCAACCCTGAACCCAGACCCCAAGGACAGTCCCCCATCCGTGAACCCTGACCACGAGTACAGTCCCCCAACCCTGAATCCCGAACCCTGACCCTAAGTACAGTCCCTCAATCCTGAACCCTGAACTCTGACACCGAGTACAGTCCCCCAACCCTCAACCCTTACCCCTGACCCCAAGTACAGTCCCCCAACCCTGAATCCTGACCCCAAGTACAGTCGCCCAACCCTGAACCCTGACCCCGAGTACAGTCCCCCAACCCTGATCCCTGACCCCAAGTACAGTCCCCCAACCCTGAACCCCGAACCCTGACCCCAAGTACAGTCCCCCAACCCTGAACCCTGAACTCTGAAAGCAAGTACAGTCCCCCAACCCTGAACCCTGACCCCTGAACCCAAGTACAGTCCCCCACCCTGAACCCTGACCCCAAGTACAGTCCCCCAACCCTGAAGTCTGACCCCAACTACAGTCCGCCAACCCTGAACACTGAACTCTGACCCCAAGTACTGTCCCCCATCCCTGACCCTTGACCCCAAGTACAGTCCCCCAACCCTGAACTCTGACCCCATGTTCAGTCCCCCAACCCTGAACCCTGAACTCTGACCCCAAAACAGTCTCCCAACCCTGAACCCTGACCCCTAGTACAGTCACTCAACCCTGAACCCTGTACCCTGACCCCAAGTACAGTCCCCCAACACTGAACCCTGACCCCAAGTACAGTCCCTCAACACTGAACCCTGAACCCTGACCCCAAGTACAGTCCCCCAACCCTGACCCTGACCCCAAGTACAGTCCCCCAACCCTGAACCCTGACTCCTGACCCCAAGTACAGTCCCCCAACCCTGAATCCTGAAAACTGACCCCAAGTACATTCCCTCAACCCTGAAGTCTCACCCCAAGTACAGTCCCCCAACTCTGAACCCTGAACCCTGACCCCAAGTACAGTCCCTCAACCCTGAACCCTGACCCCTGACCCCAAGTACAGACCCCCAACCCTGAATCCCGAACCCTGACCCCAAGTACAATCCCCCAGCCCTGAACCCTGACCCCAAGTACAGTCCCCCAACCCTGAACCCTGAACTCTGACCCCAAGTACAGTATGCCAACCCTGAACCCTGACCCCAAATACAGTCCTCCAACCCTGAACCCTGACCCCAAGTACAGTCCCCGAAGCCTGATCCCTGACCCCCAAGTACAGTCACCCAACCCTGACCCCTGAGCCCAAGTATAGTCTCCCAACACTGAACCCTGAACCCTGACCCCAAGTACAGTCCCCCAACCCTGAACCCTGACCCCAAGTACAGTCCCCCAACCCTGAACCCCGCACCCTGACCACAAGTACAGTTCCCCAACCCTGAACCGAGAACCCTGACCCCAAGTACAGTCCCCCAACCCTGAACCCCGATCCCAGACCCCAAGTACAGTCCCCCAATCCTGAACCCTGACCCCAAGTACAGTCCCCCAACCCTGAATCCCGAACCCTGACCCCAAGTACAGTCCCTGAACCCTGAACTCTGACAGCGATTACAGTCCCCCAACCCTAAACCCTGACCCCAAGTACAGTCCCCCAACCCTGAACCCTGAACCCTGACCCCAAGTACAGACCCCCAACCCTGAAGCACGAACCCTGACCCCAAGTACAGTCCCCCAACCCTGAATCCTGACCCCAGACCCCAAGTGCAGTACCCCAACCCTGAACCCTGACCCCAAGTACAGTCCCCCAATGGTGAACCCTGACCCCTGACCCCAAGTACAGTCCCCCAACCCTGAACCTGAACTCTAACCCCAAGTACAGTCCCCCAACCCTGAACCCTGACCCCAAGTACAGTCCCCCAACCCTGAACCCAAGTACACTCCCCCAACCCTGAACCCTGACCCCAAGTGCAGTCCCCCAACCCTGAACCCTGACCCCAAGTACAGTCCCCCAACACTGAACCCTGAACCCAAGAACAGTCCCTCAACCCTGAAGCCTGACCCCAAGTACAGTCCCCCAACCCAGAACTCTGACCCCAAGTACAGTTCCCCAACCCTGAACCCTGACCCCAAGAACAGTCCCCCAACTCTGAACCCTGACCCCAAGTACAGTCCCCCACCCCTGAACCCTGTTCCCGAGTACAGTCCCCCAACCCTGAACCCTGAACTCTGACCCCAAATACAGTTCCCCAACCCTGAACCCTGACCCCATTTACAGTCCCGCAACCCTGAACCCTGAACCCTGACCCCAAGTAGTCCCCCAACCCTGAACCCTGACACCAAGTACAGTCCCCCAACCCTGAACCCTGACCCCAAGGGCAGTCCCCCAACACTGAACTCCGAACCCTGACCCCAAGTACAGTCCCCCAAGCCCGTTCCCTGAACACTGACCCCAAGTACAGTCCCCGAACCCTGAACCCTGACCCCTGACCCCATGTACAGACCCCCAACCTTGAACCCCGAACCCTGGCCCCACGTACAGTCCCCTAACCCTGAACCCTGACCCCAAGTACAGTCCCCCAACCCTGAACTCTGAACCCAAGTACAGTCCCCTAACCCTGAACCCTGACCCCAAGTACAGTCCCCCAACCCTGAACCCTGACCCCAAATACAGTCCCCCAACCCTGAACACTGACCCCGAGTACAGTCTCCCTACCCTGAACCCTGAAATCTGAACCCAAGTACAGTCACCCAAAATAGAACCCTGACCCGTGACCCCAAGTGCAGTACCCCAACCCTGAACCCTGAACCTAATACAGTCCCCCAACGGTGAACCCTGACCCCTGACCCCAAGTACAGTCCCCCAACCCTGAACCCTGAACTCTGACCCCAAGTACAGTCCCCCAACCCTGAACCCTGACCCCAAGTACAGTCCCCCAACCCTGAACCCTGACCCCAAGTACAGTCCCCCAACCCTGAACCCTGAACTCTGACCCCAAGTAAGTCCCCCAACCCTGAACCCTGACCCCAAGTACAGTCCCCCAACCCTGAACCGTGACCCCAAGTACAGTCCCCCAAACCTGAACCCTGAACTCTGACCCCAAGTTCAGTCTCCCAACCCTGAACCCTGACCCCTGACCCCAAGTAGTCCCCCAACCCTGAAACCTGACCCCTGACCCCAAGTTCAGTCCCCCAAACCTGAACCGTGACCCCTGACCCCAAGTACAGTCCCCCAATGCTGAACACTGACGGCAAGTACAGTCCCGCAACCCTGATCCCAGAACTCTGACCCCAAGTACAGTCCCCCAACCCTGAACACTTACCCCAAGTACAGTCCCCCAACCCTGAACCCTGAACGCTGAACCCAAGTACAGTCCCCCAACCCTGAACCCTGACCCCAAGTACAGTCCCCCAACACTGAACCCTGACCCCTGACCCAATGTACAGCCCCACAACCCTGAACCCTGACCCCGAGTACAGTCCCCCAACCCTGATCCCTGAACTCTGACCCCAAGTACAGTCTCCCAACCCTGAACCCTGACCCCAAGTACAGTCCCCCAACCCTGAAGTCTGACCCCAACTACAGTCCGCCAACCCTGAACACTGAACTCTGCCCCCAAGTACTGTCCCCCATCCCTGACCCTTGACCCCAAGTACAGTCCCCCAACCCTGAACCCTGAACTCTGACCCCAAGTACAGTCCCCCAACGCTGAACCCTGACCCCTGACCCGAAGTACAGTCCCCCAAACCTGAACTCTGACCCCAAGTACAGTCCCCCAACCCTGAACCCTGAACTCTGACCCCAAAACAGTCTCCCAACCCTGAACCCTGACCCCTAGTACAGTCACTCAACCCTGAACCCTGTACCCTGACCCCAAGTACAGTCCCCCAACACTGAACCCTGACCCCAAGTACAGTCCCTCAACACTGAACCCTGAACCCTGACCCCAAGTACAGTCCCCCAACCCTGACCCTGACCCCAAGTACAGTCCCCAACCCTGAACCCTGACTCCTGACCCCAAGTACAGTCCCCCAACCCTGAATCCTGAAAACTGACCCCAAGTACATTCCCTCAACCCTGAAGTCTCACCCCAAGTACAGTCCCCCAACTCTGAACCCTGAACCCTGACCCCAAGTACAGTCCCCCAACCCTGAACCCTGACCCCAAGTACAGTCCCTCAACCCTGACCCCTGACCCCAAGTACAATCCCCCAACCCTGAACCCTGACCCCAAGTACAGTCCCCCAACCCTGAACCCTGAACTCTGACCCCAAAACAGTCTCCCAACCCTGAACCCTGACCCCTAGTACAGTCACTCAACCCTGAACCCTGTACCCTGACCCCAAGTACAGTCCCCCAACACTGAACCCTGACCCCAAGTACAGTCCCTCAACACTGAACCCTGAACCCTGACCCCAAGTACAGTCCCCCAACCCTGACCCTGACCCCAAGTACAGTCCCCAACCCTGAACCCTGACTCCTGACCCCAAGTACAGTCCCCCAACCCTGAATCCTGAAAACTGACCCCAAGTACATTCCCTCAACCCTGAAGTCTCACCCCAAGTACAGTCCCCCAACTCTGAACCCTGAACCCTGACCCCAAGTACAGTCCCCCAACCCTGAACCCTGACCCCAAGTACAGTCCCTCAACCCTGACCCCTGACCCCAAGTACAGTCCCCCAACCCTGAATCCTGACCCCAAGTACAGTCGCCCAACCCTGAACCCTGACCCCGAGTACAGTCCCCCAACCCTGATCCCTGACCCCTGACCCCAAGTACAGTCCCCCAACCCTGAACCCCGAACCCTGACCCCAAGTACAGTCCCCCAACCCTGAACCCTGAACTCTGAAAGCAAGTACAGTCCCCCAACCCTGAACCCTGACCCCTGAACCCAAGTACAGTCCCCCACCCTGAACCCTGACCCCAAGTACAGTCCCCCAACCCTGAAGTCTGACCCCAACTACAGTCCGCCAACCCTGAACACTGAACTCTGACCCCAAGTACTGTCCCCCATCCCTGACCCTTGACCCCAAGTACAGTCCCCCAACCCTGAACTCTGACCCCAAGTTCAGTCCCCCAACCCTGAACCCTGAACTCTGACCCCAAAACAGTCTCCCAACCCTGAACCCTGACCCCTAGTACAGTCACTCAACCCTGAACCCTGTACCCTGACCCCAAGTACAGTCCCCCAACACTGAACCCTGACCCCAAGTACAGTCCCTCAACACTGAACCCTGAACCCTGACCCCAAGTACAGTCCCCCAACCCTGACCCTGACCCCAAGTACAGTCCCCCAACCCTGAACCCTGACTCCTGACCCCAAGTACAGTCCCCCAACCCTGAATCCTGAAAACTGACCCCAAGTACATTCCCTCAACCCTGAAGTCTCACCCCAAGTACAGTCCCCCAACTCTGAACCCTGAACCCTGACCCCAAGTACAGTCCCTCAACCCTGAACCCTGACCCCTGACCCCAAGTACAGACCCCCAACCCTGAATCCCGAACCCTGACCCCAAGTACAATCCCCCAGCCCTGAACCCTGACCCCAAGTACAGTCCCCCAACCCTGAACCCTGAACTCTGACCCCAAGTACAGTATGCCAACCCTGAACCCTGACCCCAAATACAGTCCTCCAACCCTGAACCCTGACCCCAAGTACAGTCCCCGAAGCCTGATCCCTGACCCCCAAGTACAGTCACCCAACCCTGACCCCTGAGCCCAAGTATAGTCTCCCAACACTGAACCCTGAACCCTGACCCCAAGTACAGTCCCCCAACCCTGAACCCTGACCCCAAGTACAGTCCCCCAACCCTGAACCCCGCACCCTGACCACAAGTACAGTTCCCCAACCCTGAACCGAGAACCCTGACCCCAAGTACAGTCCCCCAACCCTGAACCCCGATCCCAGACCCCAAGTACAGTCCCCCAATCCTGAACCCTGACCCCAAGTACAGTCCCCCAACCCTGAATCCCGAACCCTGACCCCAAGTACAGTCCCTGAACCCTGAACTCTGACAGCGATTACAGTCCCCCAACCCTAAACCCTGACCCCAAGTACAGTCCCCCAACCCTGAACCCTGAACCCTGACCCCAAGTACAGACCCCCAACCCTGAAGCACGAACCCTGACCCCAAGTACAGTCCCCCAACCCTGAATCCTGACCCCAGACCCCAAGTGCAGTACCCCAACCCTGAACCCTGACCCCAAGTACAGTCCCCCAATGGTGAACCCTGACCCCTGACCCCAAGTACAGTCCCCCAACCCTGAACCTGAACTCTAACCCCAAGTACAGTCCCCCAACCCTGAACCCTGACCCCAAGTACAGTCCCCCAACCCTGAACCCAAGTACACTCCCCCAACCCTGAACCCTGACCCCAAGTGCAGTCCCCCAACCCTGAACTCTGTCCCCAAGTACAGTCCCCCAACACTGAACCCTGAACCCTGACCCCTAGTACAGTTCCCCAACCCTGAACCCTGACCCCAAGTACAGTCCCCCAACACTGAACCCTGAACCCAAGAACAGTCCCTCAACCCTGAACCCTGACCCCAAGTACAGTCCCCGAAGCCTGATCCCTGACCCCCAAGTACAGTCACCCAACCCTGACCCCTGAGCCCAAGTATAGTCTCCCAACACTGAACCCTGAACCCTGACCCCAAGTACAGTCCCCCAACCCTGAACCCTGACCCCAAGTACAGTCCCCCAACCCTGAACCCCGCACCCTGACCACAAGTACAGTTCCCCAACCCTGAACCGAGAACCCTGACCCCAAGTACAGTCCCCCAACCCTGAACCCCGATCCCAGACCCCAAGTACAGTCCCCCAATCCTGAACCCTGACCCCAAGTACAGTCCCCCAACCCTGAATCCCGAACCCTGACCCCAAGTACAGTCCCTGAACCCTGAACTCTGACAGCGATTACAGTCCCCCAACCCTAAACCCTGACCCCAAGTACAGTCCCCCAACCCTGAACCCTGAACCCTGACCCCAAGTACAGACCCCCAACCCTGAAGCACGAACCCTGACCCCAAGTACAGTCCCCCAACCCTGAATCCTGACCCCAGACCCCAAGTGCAGTACCCCAACCCTGAACCCTGACCCCAAGTACAGTCCCCCAATGGTGAACCCTGACCCCTGACCCCAAGTACAGTCCCCCAACCCTGAACCTGAACTCTAACCCCAAGTACAGTCCCCCAACCCTGAACCCTGACCCCAAGTACAGTCCCCCAACCCTGAACCCAAGTACACTCCCCCAACCCTGAACCCTGACCCCAAGTGCAGTCCCCCAACCCTGAACCCTGACCCCAAGTACAGTCCCCCAACACTGAACCCTGAACCCAAGAACAGTCCCTCAACCCTGAAGCCTGACCCCAAGTACAGTCCCCCAACCCAGAACTCTGACCCCAAGTACAGTTCCCCAACCCTGAACCCTGACCCCAAGAACAGTCCCCCAACTCTGAACCCTGACCCCAAGTACAGTCCCCCACCCCTGAACCCTGTTCCCGAGTACAGTCCCCCAACCCTGAACCCTGAACTCTGACCCCAAATACAGTTCCCCAACCCTGAACCCTGACCCCATTTACAGTCCCGCAACCCTGAACCCTGAACCCTGACCCCAAGTAGTCCCCCAACCCTGAACCCTGACACCAAGTACAGTCCCCCAACCCTGAACCCTGACCCCAAGGGCAGTCCCCCAACACTGAACTCCGAACCCTGACCCCAAGTACAGTCCCCCAAGCCCGTTCCCTGAACACTGACCCCAAGTACAGTCCCCGAACCCTGAACCCTGACCCCTGACCCCATGTACAGACCCCCAACCTTGAACCCCGAACCCTGGCCCCACGTACAGTCCCCTAACCCTGAACCCTGACCCCAAGTACAGTCCCCCAACCCTGAACTCTGAACCCAAGTACAGTCCCCTAACCCTGAACCCTGACCCCAAGTACAGTCCCCCAACCCTGAACCCTGACCCCAAATACAGTCCCCCAACCCTGAACACTGACCCCGAGTACAGTCTCCCTACCCTGAACCCTGAAATCTGAACCCAAGTACAGTCACCCAAAATAGAACCCTGACCCGTGACCCCAAGTGCAGTACCCCAACCCTGAACCCTGAACCTAATACAGTCCCCCAACGGTGAACCCTGACCCCTGACCCCAAGTACAGTCCCCCAACCCTGAACCCTGAACTCTGACCCCAAGTACAGTCCCCCAACCCTGAACCCTGACCCCAAGTACAGTCCCCCAACCCTGAACCCTGACCCCAAGTACAGTCCCCCAACCCTGAACCCTGAACTCTGACCCCAAGTAAGTCCCCCAACCCTGAACCCTGACCCCAAGTACAGTCCCCCAACCCTGAACCGTGACCCCAAGTACAGTCCCCCAAACCTGAACCCTGAACTCTGACCCCAAGTTCAGTCTCCCAACCCTGAACCCTGACCCCTGACCCCAAGTAGTCCCCCAACCCTGAAACCTGACCCCTGACCCCAAGTTCAGTCCCCCAAACCTGAACCGTGACCCCTGACCCCAAGTACAGTCCCCCAATGCTGAACACTGACGGCAAGTACAGTCCCGCAACCCTGATCCCAGAACTCTGACCCCAAGTACAGTCCCCCAACCCTGAACACTTACCCCAAGTACAGTCCCCCAACCCTGAACCCTGAACGCTGAACCCAAGTACAGTCCCCCAACCCTGAACCCTGACCCCAAGTACAGTCCCCCAACACTGAACCCTGACCCCTGACCCAATGTACAGCCCCACAACCCTGAACCCTGACCCCGAGTACAGTCCCCCAACCCTGATCCCTGAACTCTGACCCCAAGTACAGTCTCCCAACCCTGAACCCTGACCCCAAGTACAGTCCCCCAACCCTGAAGTCTGACCCCAACTACAGTCCGCCAACCCTGAACACTGAACTCTGCCCCCAAGTACTGTCCCCCATCCCTGACCCTTGACCCCAAGTACAGTCCCCCAACCCTGAACCCTGAACTCTGACCCCAAGTACAGTCCCCCAACGCTGAACCCTGACCCCTGACCCGAAGTACAGTCCCCCAAACCTGAACTCTGACCCCAAGTACAGTCCCCCAACCCTGAACCCTGAACTCTGACCCCAAAACAGTCTCCCAACCCTGAACCCTGACCCCTAGTACAGTCACTCAACCCTGAACCCTGTACCCTGACCCCAAGTACAGTCCCCCAACACTGAACCCTGACCCCAAGTACAGTCCCTCAACACTGAACCCTGAACCCTGACCCCAAGTACAGTCCCCCAACCCTGACCCTGACCCCAAGTACAGTCCCCAACCCTGAACCCTGACTCCTGACCCCAAGTACAGTCCCCCAACCCTGAATCCTGAAAACTGACCCCAAGTACATTCCCTCAACCCTGAAGTCTCACCCCAAGTACAGTCCCCCAACTCTGAACCCTGAACCCTGACCCCAAGTACAGTCCCCCAACCCTGAACCCTGACCCCAAGTACAGTCCCTCAACCCTGACCCCTGACCCCAAGTACAATCCCCCAACCCTGAACCCTGACCCCAAGTACAGTCCCCCAACCCTGAACCCTGAACTCTGACCCCAAAACAGTCTCCCAACCCTGAACCCTGACCCCTAGTACAGTCACTCAACCCTGAACCCTGTACCCTGACCCCAAGTACAGTCCCCCAACACTGAACCCTGACCCCAAGTACAGTCCCTCAACACTGAACCCTGAACCCTGACCCCAAGTACAGTCCCCCAACCCTGACCCTGACCCCAAGTACAGTCCCCAACCCTGAACCCTGACTCCTGACCCCAAGTACAGTCCCCCAACCCTGAATCCTGAAAACTGACCCCAAGTACATTCCCTCAACCCTGAAGTCTCACCCCAAGTACAGTCCCCCAACTCTGAACCCTGAACCCTGACCCCAAGTACAGTCCCCCAACCCTGAACCCTGACCCCAAGTACAGTCCCTCAACCCTGACCCCTGACCCCAAGTACAGTCCCCCAACCCTGAATCCTGACCCCAAGTACAGTCGCCCAACCCTGAACCCTGACCCCGAGTACAGTCCCCCAACCCTGATCCCTGACCCCTGACCCCAAGTACAGTCCCCCAACCCTGAACCCCGAACCCTGACCCCAAGTACAGTCCCCCAACCCTGAACCCTGAACTCTGAAAGCAAGTACAGTCCCCCAACCCTGAACCCTGACCCCTGAACCCAAGTACAGTCCCCCACCCTGAACCCTGACCCCAAGTACAGTCCCCCAACCCTGAAGTCTGACCCCAACTACAGTCCGCCAACCCTGAACACTGAACTCTGACCCCAAGTACTGTCCCCCATCCCTGACCCTTGACCCCAAGTACAGTCCCCCAACCCTGAACTCTGACCCCAAGTTCAGTCCCCCAACCCTGAACCCTGAACTCTGACCCCAAAACAGTCTCCCAACCCTGAACCCTGACCCCTAGTACAGTCACTCAACCCTGAACCCTGTACCCTGACCCCAAGTACAGTCCCCCAACACTGAACCCTGACCCCAAGTACAGTCCCTCAACACTGAACCCTGAACCCTGACCCCAAGTACAGTCCCCCAACCCTGACCCTGACCCCAAGTACAGTCCCCCAACCCTGAACCCTGACTCCTGACCCCAAGTACAGTCCCCCAACCCTGAATCCTGAAAACTGACCCCAAGTACATTCCCTCAACCCTGAAGTCTCACCCCAAGTACAGTCCCCCAACTCTGAACCCTGAACCCTGACCCCAAGTACAGTCCCTCAACCCTGAACCCTGACCCCTGACCCCAAGTACAGACCCCCAACCCTGAATCCCGAACCCTGACCCCAAGTACAATCCCCCAGCCCTGAACCCTGACCCCAAGTACAGTCCCCCAACCCTGAACCCTGAACTCTGACCCCAAGTACAGTATGCCAACCCTGAACCCTGACCCCAAATACAGTCCTCCAACCCTGAACCCTGACCCCAAGTACAGTCCCCGAAGCCTGATCCCTGACCCCCAAGTACAGTCACCCAACCCTGACCCCTGAGCCCAAGTATAGTCTCCCAACACTGAACCCTGAACCCTGACCCCAAGTACAGTCCCCCAACCCTGAACCCTGACCCCAAGTACAGTCCCCCAACCCTGAACCCCGCACCCTGACCACAAGTACAGTTCCCCAACCCTGAACCGAGAACCCTGACCCCAAGTACAGTCCCCCAACCCTGAACCCCGATCCCAGACCCCAAGTACAGTCCCCCAATCCTGAACCCTGACCCCAAGTACAGTCCCCCAACCCTGAATCCCGAACCCTGACCCCAAGTACAGTCCCTGAACCCTGAACTCTGACAGCGATTACAGTCCCCCAACCCTAAACCCTGACCCCAAGTACAGTCCCCCAACCCTGAACCCTGAACCCTGACCCCAAGTACAGACCCCCAACCCTGAAGCACGAACCCTGACCCCAAGTACAGTCCCCCAACCCTGAATCCTGACCCCAGACCCCAAGTGCAGTACCCCAACCCTGAACCCTGACCCCAAGTACAGTCCCCCAATGGTGAACCCTGACCCCTGACCCCAAGTACAGTCCCCCAACCCTGAACCTGAACTCTAACCCCAAGTACAGTCCCCCAACCCTGAACCCTGACCCCAAGTACAGTCCCCCAACCCTGAACCCAAGTACACTCCCCCAACCCTGAACCCTGACCCCAAGTGCAGTCCCCCAACCCTGAACTCTGTCCCCAAGTACAGTCCCCCAACACTGAACCCTGAACCCTGACCCCTAGTACAGTTCCCCAACCCTGAACCCTGACCCCAAGTACAGTCCCCCAACACTGAACCCTGAACCCAAGAACAGTCCCTCAACCCTGAACCCTGACCCCAAGTACAGTCCCCGAAGCCTGATCCCTGACCCCCAAGTACAGTCACCCAACCCTGACCCCTGAGCCCAAGTATAGTCTCCCAACACTGAACCCTGAACCCTGACCCCAAGTACAGTCCCCCAACCCTGAACCCTGACCCCAAGTACAGTCCCCCAACCCTGAACCCCGCACCCTGACCACAAGTACAGTTCCCCAACCCTGAACCGAGAACCCTGACCCCAAGTACAGTCCCCCAACCCTGAACCCCGATCCCAGACCCCAAGTACAGTCCCCCAATCCTGAACCCTGACCCCAAGTACAGTCCCCCAACCCTGAATCCCGAACCCTGACCCCAAGTACAGTCCCTGAACCCTGAACTCTGACAGCGATTACAGTCCCCCAACCCTAAACCCTGACCCCAAGTACAGTCCCCCAACCCTGAACCCTGAACCCTGACCCCAAGTACAGACCCCCAACCCTGAAGCACGAACCCTGACCCCAAGTACAGTCCCCCAACCCTGAATCCTGACCCCAGACCCCAAGTGCAGTACCCCAACCCTGAACCCTGACCCCAAGTACAGTCCCCCAATGGTGAACCCTGACCCCTGACCCCAAGTACAGTCCCCCAACCCTGAACCTGAACTCTAACCCCAAGTACAGTCCCCCAACCCTGAACCCTGACCCCAAGTACAGTCCCCCAACCCTGAACCCAAGTACACTCCCCCAACCCTGAACCCTGACCCCAAGTGCAGTCCCCCAACCCTGAACCCTGACCCCAAGTACAGTCCCCCAACACTGAACCCTGAACCCAAGAACAGTCCCTCAACCCTGAAGCCTGACCCCAAGTACAGTCCCCCAACCCAGAACTCTGACCCCAAGTACAGTTCCCCAACCCTGAACCCTGACCCCAAGAACAGTCCCCCAACTCTGAACCCTGACCCCAAGTACAGTCCCCCACCCCTGAACCCTGTTCCCGAGTACAGTCCCCCAACCCTGAACCCTGAACTCTGACCCCAAATACAGTTCCCCAACCCTGAACCCTGACCCCATTTACAGTCCCGCAACCCTGAACCCTGAACCCTGACCCCAAGTAGTCCCCCAACCCTGAACCCTGACACCAAGTACAGTCCCCCAACCCTGAACCCTGACCCCAAGGGCAGTCCCCCAACACTGAACTCCGAACCCTGACCCCAAGTACAGTCCCCCAAGCCCGTTCCCTGAACACTGACCCCAAGTACAGTCCCCGAACCCTGAACCCTGACCCCTGACCCCATGTACAGACCCCCAACCTTGAACCCCGAACCCTGGCCCCACGTACAGTCCCCTAACCCTGAACCCTGACCCCAAGTACAGTCCCCCAACCCTGAACTCTGAACCCAAGTACAGTCCCCTAACCCTGAACCCTGACCCCAAGTACAGTCCCCCAACCCTGAACCCTGACCCCAAATACAGTCCCCCAACCCTGAACACTGACCCCGAGTACAGTCTCCCTACCCTGAACCCTGAAATCTGAACCCAAGTACAGTCACCCAAAATAGAACCCTGACCCGTGACCCCAAGTGCAGTACCCCAACCCTGAACCCTGAACCTAATACAGTCCCCCAACGGTGAACCCTGACCCCTGACCCCAAGTACAGTCCCCCAACCCTGAACCCTGAACTCTGACCCCAAGTACAGTCCCCCAACCCTGAACCCTGACCCCAAGTACAGTCCCCCAACCCTGAACCCTGACCCCAAGTACAGTCCCCCAACCCTGAACCCTGAACTCTGACCCCAAGTAAGTCCCCCAACCCTGAACCCTGACCCCAAGTACAGTCCCCCAACCCTGAACCGTGACCCCAAGTACAGTCCCCCAAACCTGAACCCTGAACTCTGACCCCAAGTTCAGTCTCCCAACCCTGAACCCTGACCCCTGACCCCAAGTAGTCCCCCAACCCTGAAACCTGACCCCTGACCCCAAGTTCAGTCCCCCAAACCTGAACCGTGACCCCTGACCCCAAGTACAGTCCCCCAATGCTGAACACTGACGGCAAGTACAGTCCCGCAACCCTGATCCCAGAACTCTGACCCCAAGTACAGTCCCCCAACCCTGAACACTTACCCCAAGTACAGTCCCCCAACCCTGAACCCTGAACGCTGAACCCAAGTACAGTCCCCCAACCCTGAACCCTGACCCCAAGTACAGTCCCCCAACACTGAACCCTGACCCCTGACCCAATGTACAGCCCCACAACCCTGAACCCTGACCCCGAGTACAGTCCCCCAACCCTGATCCCTGAACTCTGACCCCAAGTACAGTCTCCCAACCCTGAACCCTGACCCCAAGTACAGTCCCCCAACCCTGAAGTCTGACCCCAACTACAGTCCGCCAACCCTGAACACTGAACTCTGCCCCCAAGTACTGTCCCCCATCCCTGACCCTTGACCCCAAGTACAGTCCCCCAACCCTGAACCCTGAACTCTGACCCCAAGTACAGTCCCCCAACGCTGAACCCTGACCCCTGACCCGAAGTACAGTCCCCCAAACCTGAACTCTGACCCCAAGTACAGTCCCCCAACCCTGAACCCTGAACTCTGACCCCAAAACAGTCTCCCAACCCTGAACCCTGACCCCTAGTACAGTCACTCAACCCTGAACCCTGTACCCTGACCCCAAGTACAGTCCCCCAACACTGAACCCTGACCCCAAGTACAGTCCCTCAACACTGAACCCTGAACCCTGACCCCAAGTACAGTCCCCCAACCCTGACCCTGACCCCAAGTACAGTCCCCAACCCTGAACCCTGACTCCTGACCCCAAGTACAGTCCCCCAACCCTGAATCCTGAAAACTGACCCCAAGTACATTCCCTCAACCCTGAAGTCTCACCCCAAGTACAGTCCCCCAACTCTGAACCCTGAACCCTGACCCCAAGTACAGTCCCCCAACCCTGAACCCTGACCCCAAGTACAGTCCCTCAACCCTGACCCCTGACCCCAAGTACAATCCCCCAACCCTGAACCCTGACCCCAAGTACAGTCCCCCAACCCTGAACCCTGAACTCTGACCCCAAAACAGTCTCCCAACCCTGAACCCTGACCCCTAGTACAGTCACTCAACCCTGAACCCTGTACCCTGACCCCAAGTACAGTCCCCCAACACTGAACCCTGACCCCAAGTACAGTCCCTCAACACTGAACCCTGAACCCTGACCCCAAGTACAGTCCCCCAACCCTGACCCTGACCCCAAGTACAGTCCCCAACCCTGAACCCTGACTCCTGACCCCAAGTACAGTCCCCCAACCCTGAATCCTGAAAACTGACCCCAAGTACATTCCCTCAACCCTGAAGTCTCACCCCAAGTACAGTCCCCCAACTCTGAACCCTGAACCCTGACCCCAAGTACAGTCCCCCAACCCTGAACCCTGACCCCAAGTACAGTCCCTCAACCCTGACCCCTGACCCCAAGTACAGTCCCCCAACCCTGAATCCTGACCCCAAGTACAGTCGCCCAACCCTGAACCCTGACCCCGAGTACAGTCCCCCAACCCTGATCCCTGACCCCTGACCCCAAGTACAGTCCCCCAACCCTGAACCCCGAACCCTGACCCCAAGTACAGTCCCCCAACCCTGAACCCTGAACTCTGAAAGCAAGTACAGTCCCCCAACCCTGAACCCTGACCCCTGAACCCAAGTACAGTCCCCCACCCTGAACCCTGACCCCAAGTACAGTCCCCCAACCCTGAAGTCTGACCCCAACTACAGTCCGCCAACCCTGAACACTGAACTCTGACCCCAAGTACTGTCCCCCATCCCTGACCCTTGACCCCAAGTACAGTCCCCCAACCCTGAACTCTGACCCCAAGTTCAGTCCCCCAACCCTGAACCCTGAACTCTGACCCCAAAACAGTCTCCCAACCCTGAACCCTGACCCCTAGTACAGTCACTCAACCCTGAACCCTGTACCCTGACCCCAAGTACAGTCCCCCAACACTGAACCCTGACCCCAAGTACAGTCCCTCAACACTGAACCCTGAACCCTGACCCCAAGTACAGTCCCCCAACCCTGACCCTGACCCCAAGTACAGTCCCCCAACCCTGAACCCTGACTCCTGACCCCAAGTACAGTCCCCCAACCCTGAATCCTGAAAACTGACCCCAAGTACATTCCCTCAACCCTGAAGTCTCACCCCAAGTACAGTCCCCCAACTCTGAACCCTGAACCCTGACCCCAAGTACAGTCCCTCAACCCTGAACCCTGACCCCTGACCCCAAGTACAGACCCCCAACCCTGAATCCCGAACCCTGACCCCAAGTACAATCCCCCAGCCCTGAACCCTGACCCCAAGTACAGTCCCCCAACCCTGAACCCTGAACTCTGACCCCAAGTACAGTATGCCAACCCTGAACCCTGACCCCAAATAGAGTCCTCCAACCCTGAACCCTGACCCCAAGTACAGTCCCCGAAGCCTGATCCCTGACCCCCAAGTACAGTCACCCAACCCTGACCCCTGAGCCCAAGTATAGTCTCCCAACACTGAACCCTGAACCCTGACCCCAAGTACAGTCCCCCAACCCTGAACCCTGACCCCAAGTACAGTCCCCCAACCCTGAACCCCGCACCCTGACCACAAGTACAGTTCCCCAACCCTGAACCGAGAACCCTGACCCCAAGTACAGTCCCCCAACCCTGAACCCCGATCCCAGACCCCAAGTACAGTCCCCCAATCCTGAACCCTGACCCCAAGTACAGTCCCCCAACCCTGAATCCCGAACCCTGACCCCAAGTACAGTCCCTGAACCCTGAACTCTGACAGCGATTACAGTCCCCCAACCCTAAACCCTGACCCCAAGTACAGTCCCCCAACCCTGAACCCTGAACCCTGACCCCAAGTACAGACCCCCAACCCTGAAGCACGAACCCTGACCCCAAGTACAGTCCCCCAACCCTGAATCCTGACCCCAGACCCCAAGTGCAGTACCCCAACCCTGAACCCTGACCCCAAGTACAGTCCCCCAATGGTGAACCCTGACCCCTGACCCCAAGTACAGTCCCCCAACCCTGAACCTGAACTCTAACCCCAAGTACAGTCCCCCAACCCTGAACCCTGACCCCAAGTACAGTCCCCCAACCCTGAACCCAAGTACACTCCCCCAACCCTGAACCCTGACCCCAAGTGCAGTCCCCCAACCCTGAACTCTGTCCCCAAGTACAGTCCCCCAACACTGAACCCTGAACCCTGACCCCTAGTACAGTTCCCCAACCCTGAACCCTGACCCCAAGTACAGTCCCCCAACACTGAACCCTGAACCCAAGAACAGTCCCTCAACCCTGAAGCCTGACCCCAAGTACAGTCCCCCAACCCAGAACTCTGACCCCAAGTACAGTTCCCCAACCCTGAACCCTGACCCCAAGAACAGTCCCCCAACTCTGAACCCTGACCCCAAGTACAGTCCCCCACCCCTGAACCCTGTTCCCGAGTACAGTCCCCCAACCCTGAACCCTGAACTCTGACCCCAAATACAGTTCCCCAACCCTGAACCCTGACCCCATTTACAGTCCCGCAACCCTGAACCCTGAACCCTGACCCCAAGTAGTCCCCCAACCCTGAACCCTGACACCAAGTACAGTCCCCCAACCCTGAACCCTGACCCCAAGGGCAGTCCCCCAACACTGAACTCCGAACCCTGACCCCAAGTACAGTCCCCCAAGCCCGTTCCCTGAACACTGACCCCAAGTACAGTCCCCGAACCCTGAACCCTGACCCCTGACCCCATGTACAGACCCCCAACCTTGAACCCCGAACCCTGGCCCCACGTACAGTCCCCTAACCCTGAACCCTGACCCCAAGTACAGTCCCCCAACCCTGAACTCTGAACCCAAGTACAGTCCCCTAACCCTGAACCCTGACCCCAAGTACAGTCCCCCAACCCTGAACCCTGACCCCAAATACAGTCCCCCAACCCTGAACACTGACCCCGAGTACAGTCTCCCTACCCTGAACCCTGAAATCTGAACCCAAGTACAGTCACCCAAAATAGAACCCTGACCCGTGACCCCAAGTGCAGTACCCCAACCCTGAACCCTGAACATAATACAGTCCCCCAACGGTGAACCCTGACCCCTGACCCCAAGTACAGTCCCCCAACCCTGAACCCTGAACTCTGACCCCAAGTACAGTCCCCCAACCCTGAACCCTGACCCCAAGTACAGTCCCCCAACCCTGAACCCTGACCCCAAGTACAGTCCCCCAACCCTGAACCCTGAACTCTGACCCCAAGTAAGTCCCCCAACCCTGAACCCTGACCCCAAGTACAGTCCCCCAACCCTGAACCGTGACCCCAAGTACAGTCCCCCAAACCTGAACCCTGAACTCTGACCCCAAGTTCAGTCTCCCAACCCTGAACCCTGACCCCTGACCCCAAGTAGTCCCCCAACCCTGAAACCTGACCCCTGACCCCAAGTTCAGTCCCCCAAACCTGAACCGTGACCCCTGACCCCAAGTACAGTCCCCCAATGCTGAACACTGACGGCAAGTACAGTCCCGCAACCCTGATCCCAGAACTCTGACCCCAAGTACAGTCCCCCAACCCTGAACACTTACCCCAAGTACAGTCCCCCAACCCTGAACCCTGAACGCTGAACCCAAGTACAGTCCCCCAACCCTGAACCCTGACCCCAAGTACAGTCCCCCAACACTGAACCCTGACCCATGACCCAATGTACAGCCCCACAACCCTGAACCCTGACCCCGAGTACAGTCCCCCAACCCTGATCCCTGAACTCTGACCCCAAGTACAGTCTCCCAACCCTGAACCCTGACCCCAAGTACAGTCCCCCAACCCTGAAGTCTGACCCCAACTACAGTCCGCCAACCCTGAACACTGAACTCTGCCCCCAAGTACTGTCCCCCATCCCTGACCCTTGACCCCAAGTACAGTCCCCCAACCCTGAACCCTGAACTCTGACCCCAAGTACAGTCCCCCAACGCTGAACCCTGACCCCTGACCCGAAGTACAGTCCCCCAAACCTGAACTCTGACCCCAAGTACAGTCCCCCAACCCTGAACCCTGAACTCTGACCCCAAAACAGTCTCCCAACCCTGAACCCTGACCCCTAGTACAGTCACTCAACCCTGAACCCTGTACCCTGACCCCAAGTACAGTCCCCCAACACTGAACCCTGACCCCAAGTACAGTCCCTCAACACTGAACCCTGAACCCTGACCCCAAGTACAGTCCCCCAACCCTGACCCTGACCCCAAGTACAGTCCCCAACCCTGAACCCTGACTCCTGACCCCAAGTACAGTCCCCCAACCCTGAATCCTGAAAACTGACCCCAAGTACATTCCCTCAACCCTGAAGTCTCACCCCAAGTACAGTCCCCCAACTCTGAACCCTGAACCCTGACCCCAAGTACAGTCCCCCAACCCTGAACCCTGACCCCAAGTACAGTCCCTCAACCCTGACCCCTGACCCCAAGTACAATCCCCCAACCCTGAACCCTGACCCCAAGTACAGTCCCCCAACCCTGAACCCTGAACTCTGACCCCAAGTACAGTACGCCAACCCTGAACCCTGAACCCTGACCCCAAGTACAGTCCGCCAACCCTGAACACTAACCCCTGACCCCAAGTACAGACCCCCAACCCTGAATCCTGAACCCTGACCCCAAGTACAATCCCCCAACCCTGAACCCTGACCCCAAGTACAGTCCCCCAACCCTGAACCCTGAACTCTGACCCCAAGTACAGTATGCCAACCCTGAACCCTGACCCCAAGTACAGTCCTCCAACCCTGAACCCTGACCCCCAAGTACAGTCGCCCAACACTGAACCCTGAACCCTGACCCCAAGTACAGTCCCCCAACCCTGAACCCTGACCCCAAGTACAGTCCCCCAACCCTGAATCCTGAACCCTGAACACAAGAACAGTCCCCCAACCCTGAATCCTGAACCCTGACCCCATGTACAGTCCCCCAAACCTGAACCCTGACCCCTGACCCCAAGTACAGTCCCCCAACCCTGAACCCCGATCCCAGACCCCAAGTACAGTCCCCCAACACTGAACCCTGACCCCTGACCCAATGTACAGCCCCACAATCCTGAACCCTGACCCCGAGTACAGTCCCCCAACCCTGATCCCTGAACTCTGACCCCAAGTACAGTCTCCCAACCCTGAACCCTGACCCCAAGTACAGTCCCCCAACCCTGAACCCCAAACCCTGACCCCAAGTACAGTCCCCCAACCCTGAACCCCGAACCCTGACACCAAGTACAGTCCCCCAACCCTGAACCCTGAACTCTGAAAGCAAGTACAGTCCCCCAACCCTGAACCCTGACCCCAAGTACAGTCCCCCAACCCTGAAGTCTGACCCCAACTACAGTCCGCCAACCCTGAACACTGAACTCTGCCCCCAAGTACTGTCCCCCATCCCTGACCCTTGACCCCAAGTACAGTCCCCCAACCCTGAACCCTGAACTCTGACCCCAAGTACAGTCCCCCAACGCTGAACCCTGACCCCTGACCCGAAGTACAGTCCCCCAAACCTGAACTCTGACCCCAAGTTCAGTCCCCCAACACTGAACCCTGAACTCTGACCCCAAAACAGTCTCCCAACCCTGAACCCTGTACCCTGACCCCAAGTACAGTCCCCCAACACTGAACCCTGACCCCAAGTACAGTCCCTCAACACTGAACCCTGAACCCTGACCCCAAGTACAGTCCCCCAACCCTGACCCTGACCCCAAGTACAGTCCCCCAACCCTGAACCCTGACTCCTGACCCCAAGTACAGTCCCCCAACCCTGAATCCTGAAAACTGACCCCAAGTACATTCCCTCAACCCTGAAGTCTCACCCCAAGTACAGTCCCCCAACTCTGAACCCTGAACCCTGACCCCAAGTACAGTCCCCCAACCCTGAACCCTGACCCCAAGTACAGTCCCTCAACCCTGACCCCTGACCCCAAGTACAATCCCCCAACCCTGAACCCTGACCCCAAGTACAGTCCCCCAACCCTGAACCCTGAACTCTGACCCCAAGTACAGTATGCCAACCCTGAACCCTGACCCCAAGTACAGTCCGCCAACCCTGAACACTAACCCCTGACCCCAAGTACAGACCCCCAACCCTGAATCCTGAACCCTGACCCCAAGTACAATGCCCCAACCCTGAACCCTGACCCCAAGTACAGTCCCCCAACCCTGAACCCTGAACTCTGACCCCAAGTACAGTATGCCAACCCTGAACCCTGACCCCAAGTACAGTCCTCCAACCCTGAACCCTGACCCCAAGTACAGACCCCGAAGCCTGAACCCTGAACCCTGACCCCAAGTACAGTCACCCAACCCTGACCGCTGACCCCAAGTACAGTCGCCCAACACTGAACCCTGAACCCTGACCCCAAGTACAGTCCCCCAACCCTGAACCCTGACCCCAAGTACAGTCCCCCAACCCTGAATCCTGAACCCTGACCCCATGTACAGTCCCCCAAACCTGAACCCTGACCCCTGACCCCAAGTACAGTCCCCCAACCCTGAACCCCGATCCCAGACCCCAAGTACAGTCCCCCAATCCTGAACCCTGACCCCTGACCCCGAGTACATTCCCCAACACTGAATCCCGAACCCTGACCCCAAGTACAGTCCCTCAACCCTGAGCATTGAACTCTGACAGCGATTACAGTCCCCCAACCCTAAACCCTGACCCCAAGTACAGTCCCCCAACCCTGAACCCTGACCCCAAGTACAGACCCCCAACCCTGAAGCACGAACCCTGACCCAAAGTACAGTCCCCCAACCCTGAACCTGAACTCTAACCCCAAGTACTGTCCTCCAACCCTGAACCCTGACCCCAAGTACAGTCCCCCAACCCTGAACCCGAGTACACTCCCCCAACCCTGAACCCTGACCCCAAGTGCAGTCCCCCAACCCTGAACCCTGTCCCCAAGTACAGACCCCCAACACTGAACCCTGAACCCTGACCCCAAGTACAGTTCCCCAACCCTGAACCCTGACCCCAAGTACAGTCCCTCAACCCTGAACCCTGACCCCAAGTACAGTCCCCCAACCCTGAACCCTGACCCCAAGAACAGTCCCCCAACTCTGAACCCTGACCCCTGACCCCAAGTACAGACCCCCAACCCTGAAGCACGAACCCTGACCCAAAGTACAGTCCCCCAACCCTGAATCCTGACCCCAGACCCCAAGTGCAGTACCCCAACCCTGAACCCTGACCCCAATACAGTCCCCCAACTCTGAACCCTGACCCCTGACCCCAAGTACAGGCCCCCAACCCTGAACCCTGTCCCCGAGTACAGTCCCGCAACCCTGAACCCTGAACCCTGACCCCAAGTAGTACCCAACCCTGAACCCTGACCCCAAGTACAGTCCCCCAACCCTGAACCCTGACCACAAGGGCAGTCCCCCAACCCTGAACTCCGAATCCTGACCCCAAGTACAGTCCCCCAAGTCCGAACCCTGAACACTGACCCCAAGTACAGTCCCCGAACCCTGACCCCTGACCCCATGTACAGACCCCCAACCTTGAACCCCGAACCCTGGCCCCAGGTACAGTCCCCCAACCCTGAACCCTGACCCCTGACCCCAAGTACAGTCCCCCAACCCTGAACCCTGAACCCTGAACTCTGAACCCAAGTACAGTCCCCTAACCCTGAACCCTGACCCCAAGTACAGTCCTCCAACCCTGAACCCTGACCCCAAATACAGTCCCCCAACCCTGAACACTGACCCCGAGTACAGTCTCCCTACCCTGAACCCTGAACTCTGAACCCAAGTACAGTCACCCAACATAGAACCCTGACCCCTGACCCCAAGTGCAGTACCCCAACCCTGAACCCTGAACCTAATACATTCCCCCAACGGTGAACCCTGACCCCTGACCCCAAGTACAGTACCCCAACCCTGAAGACTGAACTCTGACCCCAAGTACAGTCCCCCAACCCTGAACCCTGACCCCAAGTACAGTCCCCCAACCCTGAACCCTGAACTCTGACCCCAAGTAAGTCCCCCAACCCTGAACCCTGACCCCAAGTACAGTCCCCCAACCCTGAACCCTGACCCCAAGTACAGTCCCCCAAACCTGAACCCTGAACTCTGACCCCAAGTTCAGTCTCCCAACCCTGAACCCTGACCCCTGACCCCAAGTACAGTCCCCCAATCCTGAACACTGACGGCAAGTACAGTCCCGCAACCCTGATCCCTGAACTTTGACCCAAAGTACAGTCCCCCAACCCTGAAGACTTACCCCAAGTACAGTCCCCCAACCCTGAACGCTGAACCCAAGTACAGTCCCCCAACCCTGAACCCTGACCCCAAGTACAGTCCCCCAACACTGAACCCTGACCCCTGACCCAATGTACAGCCCCACAACCCTGAACCCTGACCCCGAGTACAGTCCCCCAACCCTGATCCCTGAACTCTGACCCCAAGTACAGTCCCCCAACCCTGAACCCTGACCCCAAGTACAGTCCCCCAACCCTGAACCCCGAACCCTGACCCCAAGTACAGTCCCCCAAGCCCGAACCCTGAATACTGACTCTAAGTACTGTCCCCCAACACTGAACCATGACCCCTGACCCCATGTACAGACCCCCAACCTTGAACCCCGAACCCTGACCCCAAGTACAGACCCCCAACCCTGAATCCTGACCCCTGACCCCAAGTGCAGTACCCCCAACCCTGAACCCTGTCCGCAATACCGTCCCCCAACCGTGAACCCTGACCCCTGACCACAAGTATAGTCCCCCAACCCTCTACTCTGTCCCCAAGTACAGTCACCCGACGCAGAACCCTGACCCCCAGTACAGTCCCCCAACCCTGAACCCTGAACTCTGATACCAAGTACAGTCCCCCAACCCTGAACCCAGACCCCAAGGACAGTCCCCCAGCCGTGAACCCTGACCACGAGTACAGTCCCCCAACCCTGAACCCTGACCCCAAATACAGTCCCCCAACCCTGAATCCCGAACCCTGACCCTAAGTACAGTCCCTCAACCCTGAACCCTGAACTCTGACACCGAGTACAGTCCCCCAACCCTAAACCCTTACCCCTGACCCCAAGTACAGTCCCCCAACCCTGAACCCTGACCCCAAGTACAGTCGCCCAACCCTGAACCCTGACCCCGAGTACAGTCCCCCAACCCTGAACCCTGACCCCTGACCCCAAGTACAGTCCCCCAACCCTGAACCCCGAACCCTGACCCCAAGTACAGTCCCCCAACCCTGAACCCTGAACTCTGAAAGCAAGTACAGTCCCCCAACCCTGAACCCTGACCCCTGAACCCAAGTACAGTCCCCCACCCTGAACCCTGACCCCAAGTACAGTCCCCCAACCCTGAAGTCTGACCCCAACTACAGTCCGCCAACCCTGAACACTGAACTCTGACCCCAAGTACTGTCCCCCATCCCTGACCCTTGACCCCAAGTACAGTCCCCTAACCCTGAACCCTGAACTCTGACCCCAAGTACAGTCCCCCAACGCTGAACCCTGACCCCTGACCCGAAGTACAGTCCCCCAACCCTGAACTCTGACCCCAAGTTCAGTCCCCCAACCCTGAACCCTGAACTCTGACCCCAAAACAGTCTCCCAACCCTGAACCCTGACCCCTAGTACAGTCACTCAACCCTGAACACTGTACCCTGACCCCAAGTACAGTCCCCCAACACTGAACCCTGACCCCAATGGCACACCTGACCTGCTATTTTCACTACTGACCATCTATACCCACACCTGACCATCTATACTCTCACCTGACCGTCTATATTCACACCTGACCGTCTATATTCACACCTGACCGTCTATACTCACACCTGACCATCTATACTCACACCTGACCATCTATATTTACACCTGACCATCTATACTCACACCTGACCATCTATATTCACTCCTGACCATCTATATTCACACCCGACCATCTATACTCACACCTGACCATCTATATTCACACAAGACCATCTATACTCACACCTGACCATGTATACTCAGACCTGACCATCTATACTCACACCTGACCATTTATATTCACACCTGACCATCTGTATTCACACCTGACCATCTATACTCACACCTGACCATCCATATTCACACCTGACCATCTATATTCACTCTGACCATCTATACTCACACCTGACCATCTATACTCACACCGGACCATCTACATTCACACCTGACCATCTATATTCACACCTGACCATCTATATTCACACCTGACCATCTATACTCACACCTGACCATCTATATTCACTCCTGACCATCTATATTCACACCTGACCATCTATACTCACACCTGACCATCTATATTCACACAAGACCATCTGTACTCACACCTGACCATCTACACTCACACCTGACCATCTATATTCTCACCTGACCATCTATATTCACAACTGACCATCTATATTCACCCTGACCCCAAGTACAGTCCCCCAACCCAGAACTCTGACCCCAAGTACAGTCCCCCAACCCTGAACCCTGACCCCAAGAACAGTCCCCCAACTCTGAACCCTGACCCCTGACCCCAAGTATTCCCCAACCCTGAACCCTGACCCCAAGTACAGTCCCCGAACCCTGAACCCTGACCCCAAGTACAGTCCCCCAAGTCCGAACCCTGAACACTGACCCGAAGTACAGTCCCCGAACCCTGACCCCTGACCCCATGTACAGACCCCCAACCTTGAACCCTGAACTCTGAACCCAAGTACAGTCCCCTAACCCTGAACCCTGACCCCAAGTACAGTATGCCAACCCTGAACCCTGACCCCAAGTACAGTCCCCCAATCCTGAACTCTGACCCCAAGTACAGTGCCCGAAGCCTGAACCCTGAACCCTGACTCCAAGTACAGTCACCGAACCCTGACCCCTGACCCCAAGTACAGTCGGCCAACACTGAACCCTGAACCCTGACCTCAAGTAGAGTCCCCCAACCTGAACCCTGACCCCAAGTACAGTTCCCCAACCCTGAACCGAGAACCCTGACCCCAAGTACAGTCCCCCAAAGCTGAACCCTGACCCCTGACCCCAAGTATCGTCCCCCAACCCTGAACCCTGAACCCTGAACACAAGAACAGTCCCCCAACCCTGAATCCTGAACCCTGACCCCAAGTACAGTCCCCCAATCCTGAACTCTGACCCCAAGTACAGTCCCCCAACCCTGAACCCTGAACTCTGACCCCATGTACAGTCCCCCAAACCTGAACCCTGACCCCTGACCCCAAGTTCAGTCCCCCAACCCTGAATCCTGAACCCTGACCCCAAGTACAGTCCCTCAACCCTGAACCCTGAACTCTGACAGCGATTACAGTCCCCCAACCCTAAACCCTGACCCCAAGTACAGTCCCCCAACCCTGAACCCTGAACCCTGACCCGAAGTACAGACCCCAACCCTGAAGCACGAACCCTGACCCCAAGTACAGTCCCCCAACCATGAATCCTGACCCCAGACCCCAAGTGCAGTACCCCAACCCTGAACCCTGACCCCAATGCAGTCCCCCAATGGTGAACCCTGACCCCTGACCCCAAGTACAGTCCCCCAACCCTGAACCTGAACTCTAACCCCAAATACAGTCCCCCAACCCTGAACCCTGACCCCAAGTACAGTCCCCCAACCCTGAACCCAAGTACACTCCCCCAACCCTGAACTCTGACACCGAGCACAGTCCCCCAACCCTAAACCCTGACCCCAAGTACAGTCCCCCAACCCTAAACCCTGACCCCAAGTACAGTCGCCTACCCCTGAACCCTGAACCCTGACCCCGAGTACAGTCCCCCAGCCCTGAACCCTGAACTCTGACCCCAAATACAGTCCCCCAACCCTGAACCCTGAACTCTGACCCCAAGTACAGTATGCCAACCCTGAACCCTGACCCCAAGTACAGTCCCCCAATCCTGAACTCTGACCCCAAGTACAGTCCCCGAAGCCTGAACCCTGAACCCTGACCCCAAGTACAGTCCCCCAACCTGAACCCTGACCCCAAGTACAGTCCCCCAACCCTGAACCCCGCACCCTGACCCCAAGTACAGTTCCCCAACCCTGAACCGAGAACCCTGACCCCAAGTACAGTCCCCCAAAGCTGAACCCTGACCCCTGACCCCAAGTACCGTCCCCCAACCCTGAACCCTGAACCCTGAACACAAGAACAGTCCCCCAACCCTGAATCCTGAACCCTGACCCCAAGTACAGTCCCCCAATCCTGAACTCTGACCCCAAGTACAGTCCCCCAACCCTGAACCCTGAACTCTGACCCCATGTACAGTCCCCCAAACCTGAACCCTGACCCCTGACCCCAAGTACAGTCCCCCAACCCTGAACCCCGATCCCAGACCCCAAGTACAGTCCCCCAATCCTGAACCCTGACCCCTGACCCCAAATACAGTCCCCCAACCCTGAATCCCGAACCCTGACCCCAAGTACAGTCCCCCAACCCTGAACCCTGAACTCTGACAGCGATTACAGTCCCCCAACCCTAAACCCTGACCCCAATTACAGTCCCCCAACACTGAACCCTGACCCCAAGTACAGTCCCTCAACACTGAACCCTGAACCCTGACCCCAAGTACAGCCCCCCAACCCTGAACCCTGAGTCCTGACCCCAAGTACAGTCCCCCAACCCTGAACCCTGAACCCCGAACTCTGACCCCAAAACAGTCTCCCAACCCTGAACCCTGACCCCTAGTACAGTCACTCAACCCTGAACCCTGTACCCTGACCCCAAGTACAGTCCCCCAACACTGAACCCTGACCCCAAGTACAGTCCCTCAATACTGAACCCTGAACCCTGACCCCTGGTACAGTCCCCCAACCCTGACCCTGACCCCAAGTACAGTCCCCCAACCCTGAACCCTGACTCCTGACCCCAAGTACAGTCCCCCAACCCTGAATCCTGAAAACTGACCCCAAGTACATTCCCTCAACCCTGAAGTCTCACCCCAAGTACAGTCCCCCAACTCTGAACCCTGAACCCTGACCCCAAGTACAGTCCCCCAACCCTGAACCCTGACCCCAAGTACAGTCCCTCAACCCTGAACCCTGACCACTGACCCCAAGTACAGTCCGCCAACCCTGAACACTAACCCCTGACCCCAAGTACAGACCCCGAACCCTGAATCCCGAACCCTGACCCCAAGTACAACCCCCAACCCTGAACCCTGACCCCAAGTACAGTCCCCCAACCCTGAACCCTGAACTCTGACCCCAAGTACAGTATGCCAACCCTGAACCCTGACCCCAAGTACAGTCCCCAAATCCTGAACTCTGACCCCAAGTACAGTCCCCGAAGCCTGAACCCTGAACACTGTCCCCAAGTACAGTCACCCAACCCTGACCCCTGACCCCAAGTACAGTCGGCCAACACTGGACCCTGAACCCTGACCTCAAGTAGAGTCCCCCAACCTGAACCCTGACCCCAAGTACAGTCCCCCAACCCTGAATCCCGAACCCTGACCCCAAGTACAGTCCCCCAACCCTGAACCCTGAACTCTGACCCCATGTACAGTCCCCCAAACCTGAACCCTGACCCCTGACCCCAAGTACAGTCCCCCAACCCTGAACCCCAATCCCAGACCCCAAGTACAGTCCCCCAATCCTGAACCCTGACCCCAAGTACAGTCCCCCAACCCTGAATCCCGAACCCTGACCCCAAGTACAGTCCCTCAATCCTGAACCCTGAACTCTGACAGCGATTACAGTCCCCCAACCCTAAACCCTGACCCCAAGTACAGTCCCCCAACCCTGAACCCTGAACCCTGACCCCAAGTACAGACCCCCAACCCTGAAGCACGAACCCTGACCCCAAGTACAGTCCCCCAACCCTGAATCCTGACCCCAGACCCCAAGTGCAGTACCCCAACCCTGAACCCTGACCCCAATACAGTCCCCCAATGGTGAACCCTGACTCCTGACCCCAAGTACAGTCCCCCAACCCTGAACCCTGACCCCAAGTGCAGTCCCCCAACCCTGAACCCTGAACCCTGACCCCACATACAGTCCCCCAACCCTGAACCCTGTCCCCAAGTACAGTCCCCCAACACTGAACCCTGAACCCTGACCCCATGTACAGTTCCCCAACCCTGAACCCTGACCCCAAGTACAGTCCCCCAATACTGAACCCTGAACCCAAGAACAGTCCCTCAACCCTGAACCCTGACCCCAAGTACAGTCCCCCAACCCAGAACTCTGACCCCAAGTACAGTCCCCCAACCCTGAACCCTGACCCCAAGAACTGTCCCCCAACTCTGAACCCTGACCCCTGACCCCAAGTACAGTCCCCCAACCCTGAACCCTGTCCCCGAGTACAGTCCCCCAACCCTGTACCCTGAACTCTGACCCCAAGTACAGTTCCCCAACCCTGAACCTTGACCCCAAGTACAGTCCCAAAACCCTGAACCCTGAACCCTGACCCCAAGTATTCCCCAACCCTGAACCCTGACCCCAAGTACAGTCCCTCAACCCTGAACCCTGACCCCAAGGGCAGTCCCCCAACCCTGAACTCCGAACCCTGACCCCAAGTACAGTCCCCCAAGTCCGAACCCTGAACACTGACCCCAAGTACAGTCCCCGAACCCTGAACCCTGACCCCTGACCCCATGTACAGACCCCCAACCTTGAACCCCGAACCCTGGCCCCAGGTACAGTCCCCCAACCCTGACCCCTGACCCCAAGTACAGTCCCCCAACCCTGAACCCTGAACTCTGAACCCAAGTACAGTCCCCTAACCCTGAACCCTGACCCCAAGTACAGTCCCCCAACCCTGAACCCTGACCCCAAATACAGTCCCCCAACCCTGAACACTGACCCCGAGTACAGTCTCCCTACCCTGAACCCTGAACTCTGAACCCAAGTACAGTCACCCAACATAGAACCCTGACCCCTGACCCCAAGTGCAGTACCCCAACCCTGAACCCTGAACCTAATACAGTCCCCCAACGGTGAACCCTGACCCCTGACCCCAAGTACAGTCCCCCAACCCTGAACCCTGAACTCTGACCCCAAGTACAGTCCCCCAACCCTGAACCCTGACCCCAAGTACAGTCCCCCAACCCCGAACCCTGAACTCTGACCCCAAGTTAGTTTCCCAACCCTGAACCCTGACCCCACGTACAGTCCCCCAACCCTGACCCCAAGTACAGTCCCCCAAACCTGAACCCTGAACTCTGACCCCAAGTACAGTCTCCCAACCCTGAACCCGGACCCCTGACCCCAAGTACAGTCCCCCAACCCTGAAACCTGACCCCTGACCCCAAGTTCAGTCCCCCAAACCTGAACCGTGACCCCTGACCCCAAGTACAGTCCCCCAATCCTGAACACTGACGCCAAGTACAGTCCCGCAACCCTGAACCCTGAACTCTGACCCCAAGTACAGTCCCCCAACCCTGAACACTTACCCCAAGTACAGTCCCCCAACCCTGAACCCTGAACGCTGAACCCAAGTACAGTCCCCCAACCCTGAATCCTGACCCCAAGTACAGTCCCCCAACACTGAACCCTGACCCCTGACCCAATGTACAGCCCCACAACCCTGAACCCTGACCCCGAGTACAGTCCCCCAACCCTGGTCCCTGAACTCTGACCCCAAGTACAGTCCCCCAACCCTGAACCCTGACCCCAAGTACAGTCGCCCAATCTGAACCCTGACCCCGAGTACAGTCCCCCAACCCTGAACCCTGACCCAAAGTACAGTCCCCCAACCCTGAACCCCGAACCCTGACCCCAAGTACAGTCCCCCAACCCTGAACCCTGAACTCTGAAAGCAAGTACAGTCCCCCAACCCTGAACCCTGACCCCAACTACAGTCCGCCAACCCTGAACACTGAACTCTGACCCCAAGTACTGTCCCTCATCCCTGACCCTTGACCCCAAGTACAGTCCCCCAACGCTGAACCCTGACCCCTGACCCGAAGTACAGTCCCCCAACCCTAACTCTGACCCCAAAACAGTCTCCCAACCCTGAACCCTGACCCCTAGTACAGTCACTCAACTCTGAACCCTGAACTCTGACCCCAAAACAGTCTCCCAACACTGAACCCTGACCCCAAGTACAGTCCCTCAACACTGAACCCTGAACCCTGACCCCAAGTACAGTCCCCCAACCCTGACCCTGACCCCAAGTACAGTCCCCCAACCCTGAACCCCGAACTCTGACCCCAAAACAGTCTCCCAATCCTGAACCCTGACCCCTAGTACAGTCACTCAACCCTGAACCCTGTACCCTGACCCCAAGTACAGTCCCCCAACAATGAACCCTGACTCCTGACCCCAAGTACAGTCCCCCAACCCTGAATCCTGAAAACTGACCCCAAGTACATTCCCTCAACCCTGAAGTCTCACCCCAAGTACAGTCCCCCAACTCTGAACCCTGAACCCTGACCCCAAGTACAGTCCCCCAACCCTGAACCCTGACCCCCAGTACAGTCCCTCAACCCTGAACCCTGACCACTGACCCCAAGTACAGTCCCCCAACCCTGAATACCGAACCCTGACCCCAAGTAAAGTCCGCCAACCCTGAACACTAACCCCTGACCCCAAGTACAGACCCCCAACCCTGAATCCCGAACCCTGACCCCAAGTACAATCCCCCAACCCTGAACCCTGAACCCTGACCCCAAGTACAGTCCCCCAACCCTGAACCCTGAACTCTGACCCCAAGTACAGTATGCCAACCCTGAACCCTGACCCCAAGTACAGTCCTCCAACCCTGAACCCTGACCCCAGGTACAGTCCCCGAAGCCTGAACCCTGAACCCTGACCCCAAGTACAGTCACCCAACCCTGACCCCTGACCCCTGACCCCAAGTACAGTTGCCCAACACTGAACCCTGAACCCTGACCCCAAGTACAGTCCCCCAACCCTGAACCCTGACCCCAAGTACAGTCCCCCAACCCTGCACCCAGCACCCTGACCCCAAGTAGAGTTCCCCAACCCTGAACCGAGAACCCTGACCCCAAGTACAGTCCCCCAAAGCTGATCCCTGACCCCTGACCCCAAGTACCGTCCCCCAACCCTGAACCCTGAACACAAGAACAGTCCCCCAACCCTGAACCCTGAACTCTGACCCCATGTACAGTCCCCCAAACCTGAACCCTGACCCCTGACCCCAAGTACAGTCCCCTAACCCTGAACCCCGATCCCAGACCCCAAGTACAGTCCCCCAATCCTGAACCCTGACCCCAAGTACAGTCCCCCAACCCTGAATCCCGAACCCTGACAGCGATTACAGTGCCCCAACCCTAAACCCTGACCCCAAGTACAGTCCCCCAACCCTGAACCCTGAACCCTGACCCCAAGTACAGACCCCCAACCCTGAAGCACGAACCCTGACCCCAAGTACAGTCCCCCAACACTGAATCCTGAACCCTGACCCCAAGTACTGTCCCCCAACCCTGAACCCTGACCCTGACCCCAAGTACAGTCCCCCAACCCTGAACCCTGAACTCTGACCCCAAGTACAGTCCGTCAACCCTGAACCCTCACCCGAAGTACAGTCCCCCACCCATGAACCCTGACCCCAAGTACAGTCCCCCAACCATGAACCCTGAACCCTGACCTCAAGTACAGTCCCCCTACCCTGAACCCAGACCCCTGACCCCAACTACTGTCCCCAACCCTGAACCCCGAACCCTGACCCCAAGTACAGTCCCCCAACCCTGAACCCTGAACTCTGACAGCAAGTACAGTCCCCCAACCCTGAACCCTGACCCTTGACCCCAAGTACAGTCCCCCACCCTGAACCCTGACCCCAAGTACAGTCCCCCAACCCTGAACTCTGAACCCAACTACAGTCCGCCAACCCTGAACACTGAACTCTGACCCCATGTACTGTCCCCCATCCCTGACCCTTGACCCCAAGTACAGTCCCCCAACCCTGAACCCTGAACTCTGACCCCAACTACAGTCCCCCAACGCTGAACCCTGACCCCTGACCCGAAGTACAGTCCCCCAACCCTGACCCCTGACCCGAAGTACAGTCCCCCAACCCTGAACCCTGACCCCAAGTACAGTCCCACAACACTGAACCCTGACCCCAAGTACAGTCCCCCAACCCTGACCCCTGACCCCAAGTACAGTCCCCCAACCCTGAACCCCGAACGCTGACCGCAAGTACAGTCCCCCAAAGCTGAACCCTGAATTCTGACCCCAAGTACAGTCCGTCAACCCTGAACTCTGACCTCAAGTACAGTCCCCCTACCCTGAACCCAGACCCCAAGTACAGTCCCCCAACCCCGAACCCTGACCCCAAGAATAGTCCCCCAACCCTGAACCCTGACTCCAACTACTGTCCCCAACCCTGAACCCCGAACCCTGACCCCAAGTACAGTCCCCCAACCCTGAACCCTGACCCTTGACCCCAAGTACAGTCCCCCAACCCTGAACTCTGACCCCAAGTACAGTCCCCCAACGCTGAACCCTGACCCCTGACCCGAAGTACAGTCCCCCAACCCTGAACTCTGACCCCAAGTACAGTCCCCCAACCCTGAACCCTAAACTCTGACCCCAAAACAGTCTCCCAACCCTGAACCCTGACCCCAAGTACAGTTCCACAACCCTGAACCCTGACCCCTGACCCCTAGTACAGTCCCTCAACCCTGAACCCTGACCCCAAGTACAGTCCCCCAACACTGAACCCTGACCCCTAGTACAGTCCCTCAACACTGAACCCTGAACCCTGACCCCAAGTACAGTCCCCCAACCCTGAACCCTGAACTCTGACCCCAAAACAGTCTCCCAACCCTGAACCCTGACCCCAAGTACAGTTCCACAACCCTGAACCCTGACCCCTGACCCCTAGTACAGTCCCTCAACCCTGAACCCTGACCCCAAGTACAGTCCCTCAACACTGAACCCTGAACCATGACCCCAAGTACAGTCCCCCAACCCTGAACCCTGACCCCTGACCCCAAGTACAGTCCCCCAACCCTGAACCCCAATCCCAGACCCCAAGTACAGTCCCCCAACCCTGAACTCTGACCCCAAGTACAGTCCCCCAACCCTGAATCCCGAACCCTGACCCCAAGTACAGTCCGCCAACCCTGAACCCTGACCCCGAGTACAGTCCCCCAACCCTGAACCCTGAACCCTGACCGCAAGTACAGTCCCCCAACCCTGAACCGTGACCCCAAGTACAGTCCCCCAACCCTGACCCCTGACCCCAAGTACAGTCCCCCAACCCTGAACCCTGACCCCAAGAATAGTCCCCCAACCCTGAACCCTGACCCCAAGTACAGTCCCCCAACCCTGAACTCTGTCCCCAAGTACAGTCACCTGACGCTGAACCCTGACCCCAAGTACAGTCCACCACCCCTGAACCCTGACCCCAAGTACAGTCCCCCAACCCTGAATCCTGACCCCAAGGACAGTCCCCCAACCGTGAACCCTGACCACGAGTACAGTCCCCCAACCCTGAACCCTGAACCCTGACCCCAAATACAGTCCCCCAACCCTGAACCCTGACCTCAAGTACGGTCCCTCAACCCTGAACCCTGACCGCAAGTACAGTCGCCCAACCCTGAACCCTGACCCCGAGTACAGTCCCCCAACCCTGAACCCTGACCCCTGACCCTAAGTACAGACCCCCAACCCTGAATCCCGAACCCTGACCCCAAGTACAGTCCCCCAACCCTGAAACCCGAACCCTGACCCCAAGGACAGTCCCCCAACCCTGAAGCCCGAACCCTGACCGCAAGTACAGTCCCCCAAACCTGAACCCTGAACTCTGACCCCAAGTACAGTCCGTCAACCCTGAACCCTGACCCGAAGTGCAGTCCCCCAACCCTGAACACTTACCCCAAGTACAGTCCCCCAACCCTGAACCCTCAACGCTGAACCCAAGTACAGTCCCCCAACCCTGAATCCTGACCCCAAGTACAGTCCCCCAACACTGAACCCTGACCCCTGACCCAATGTACAGCCCCACAACCCTGAACCCTGACCCCGAGTACAGTCCCCCAACCCTGGTCCCTGAACTCTGACCCCAAGTACAGTCCCCCAACCCTGAACCCTGACCCCAAGTACAGTCGCCCAACCCTGAACCGTGACCCCAAGTACAGTCCCCCAACCCTGACCCCTGACCCCAAGTACAGTCCCCCAACCCTGAACCCTGACCCCAAGAATAGTCCCCCAACCCTGAACCCTGACCCCAAGTACTGTCCCCCAACCCTGAACCCTGACCCTGACCCCAAGTACAGTCCCCCAACCCTGAACCCTGAACTCTGACCCCAAGTACAGTCCCCCAACCATGAACCCTGAACCCTGACCTCAAGTACAGTCCCCCTACCCTGAACCCAGACCCCTGACCCCAACTACTGTCCCCAACCCTGAACCCCGAACCCTGACCCCAAGTACAGTCCCCCAACCCTGAACCCTGAACTCTGACAGCAAGTACAGTCCCCCAACCCTGAACCCTGACCCTTGACCCCAAGTACAGTCCCCCACCCTGAACCCTGACCCCAAGTACAGTCCCCCAACCCTGAACTCTGAACCCAACTACAGTCCGCCAACCCTGAACACTGAACTCTGACCCCATGTACTGTCCCCCATCCCTGACCCTTGACCCCAAGTACAGTCCCCCAACCCTGAACCCTGAACTCTGACCCCAACTACAGTCCCCCAACGCTGAACCCTGACCCCTGACCCGAAGTACAGTCCCCCAACCCTGACCCCTGACCCGAAGTACAGTCCCCCAACCCTGAACTCTGACCCCAAGTACAGTCCCTCAACCCTGAACCCTGACCCCAAGTACAGTCCCACAACACTGAACCCTGACCCCAAGTACAGTCCCCCAACCCTGAACCCTGACCCCTGACCCCAAGTACAGTCCCCCAAAGCTGAACCCTGAATTCTGACCCCAAGTACAGTCCGTCAACCCTGAACTCTGACCTCAAGTACAGTCCCCCAACCCCGAACCCTGACCCCAAGAATAGTCCCCCAACCCTGAACCCTGACTCCAACTACTGTCCCCAACCCTGAACCCCGAACCCTGACCCCAAGTACAGTCCCCCAACCCTGAACCCTGACCCTTGACCCCAAGTACAGTCCCCCAACCCTGAACTCTGACCCCAAGTACAGTCCCCCAACGCTGAACCCTGACCCCTGACCCGAAGTACAGTCCCCCAACCCTGAACTCTGACCCCAAGTACAGTTCCACAACCCTAAACCCTGACCCCTGACCCGAAGTACAGTCCCCCAACTCTGAACCCTGACCCCAAGTACAGTCCCCCAACCCTGAACCCTGAACTCTGACCCCAAAACAGTCTCCCAACCCTGAACCCTGACCCCAAGTACAGTTCCACAACCCTGAACCCTGACCCCTAGTACAGTCCCTCAACCCTGAACCCTGACCCCAAGTACAGTCCCTCAACACTGAACCCTGAACCATGACCCCAAGTACAGTCCCCCAACCCTGAACCCTGACCCCTGACCCCAAGTACAGTCCCCCAACCCTGAACCCCAATCCCAGACCCCAAGTACAGTCCCCCAACCCTGAACTCTGACCCCAAGTACAGTCCCCCAACCCTGAATCCCGAACCCTGACCCCAAGTACAGTCCGCCAACCCTGAACCCTGACCCCGAGTACAGTCCCCCAACCCTGAACCCTGAACCCTGACCGCAAGTACAGTCCCCCAACCCTGAACCGTGACCCCAAGTACAGTCCCCCAACCCTGACCCCTGACCCCAAGTACTGTCCCCCAACCCTGAACCCTGACCCCAAGTACAGTCCCCCAACCCTGAACCCTGACCCCAAGAATAGTCCCCCAACCCTGAACCCTGACCCCAAGTACAGTCCCCCAACCCTGAACTCTGTCCCCAAGTACAGTCACCTGACGCTGAACCCTGACCCCAAGTACAGTCCACCACCCCTGAACCCTGACCCCAAGTACAGTCCCCCAACCCTGAATCCTGACCCCAAGGACAGTCCCCCAACCGTGAACCCTGACCACGAGTACAGTCCCCCAACCCTGAACCCTGAACCCTGACCCCAAATACAGTCCCCCAACCCTGAACCCTGACCTCAAGTACGGTCCCTCAACCCTGAACCCTGACCGCAAGTACAGTCGCCCAACCCTGAACCCTGACCCCGAGTACAGTCCCCCAACCCTGAACCCTGACCCCTGACCCTAAATACAGACCCCCAACCCTGAAGCACGAACCCTGACCCCAAGTATAGCCCCCCAAACCTGAATCCCGAACCCTGACCCCAAGTACAGTCCCCCAACCCTGAAACCCGAACCCTGACCCCAAGGACAGTCCCCCAACCCTGAAGCCCGAACCCTGACCGCAAGTACAGTCCCCCAAACCTGAACCCTGAACTCTGACCCCAAGTACAGTCCGTCAACCCTGAACCCTGACCCGAAGTGCAGTCCCCCAACCCTGAACCCTGACCCCAAGTACAGTCCCCGAACCCTGAACCCCCAACCCTGACCGCAAGTACAGACCCCCAACCCTGAACCCTGAACTCTGACCCCAAATGCAGTCCCCCAACCCTTAACCCTGACCCCTGACCCCAAGTACAGTCCCCCAACTCTGAACTCTGATCCCAAGTACAGTCTCCCGACCCTGACCCCTGAACTCTTTCCCAAGTACAGTCCCCCAACCCTGAACCCTGAACTCTTACCTCAAGTACAGTCCCCCAACCCTGAACCCCGAACCCTGACCCCAAGTACATCCCCACACCCCTGAACCCTGAACCCTGAACTCTGACAGCAAGTACAGTCCCCCAACCCTGAACCCTGACCCCTGACCCGAAGTACAGTCCCCCAACTCTGAACCCTGACCCCAAGTACAGTCCCCCAACCCTGAACCCTGAACATAGAACATAGAACATAGAACATTACAGCGCAGAACAGGCCCTTCGGCCCACGATGTTGCGCCGACCAGTTACAAAAACAATGACCCACTAGCCTATACCAATCCCTTTTCGTCCATAAACCTATCCAGAGATCTCTTAAACGCCCCCAAACTAGACGCATTTACAACTGCAGCAGGCAGGGCATTCCAATCCTTCACCACCCGCTGGGTAAAGAACCTACCCCTGACATCCGTCCTGTAGCTACCCCCCCTTAATTTAAAGCCATGCCCCCTCGTGCTAGCTTTCTCCATCCGAGGAAAAAGGCTATCACTATCCACCCTATCTAAACCTCTAATCATCTTATATGTTTCAATAAGATCCCCTCTTAGCCGCCTTCTTTCCAACGAAAACAACCCTAAATCCCTCAGTCTCTCCTCATAGGACCTCCCCACCATACCAGGCACCATCCTAGTAAACCTCCTCTGCACCCTCTCCAACGCCTCCACATCCTTCTTGTAATGCGGGGACCAGAACTGCACACAGTACTCCAAGTGCGGCCGCACTAGAGTAGTGTACAGTTGCAACATTACACTGCGACTCCTAAATTCAATCCCCCTACCAATAAACGCCAAGACACCGTACGCCTTCTTAACAACCTTATCTACTTGATTCCCAACTTTCAGGGATCTATGTACACACACACCTAGATCCCTCTGTTCATCCACACTATTCAAAGTCCTCCCGTTAGCCCTATACTCGACACATCTGTTGCTCCTACCAAATGAAATAACCTCACACTTCTCCGCATTAAATTCCATCCGCCACCTCTCGGCCCAGCTCTGCAACCTATCTAAGTCTCCCTGCAGACTATGACACCCTTCCTCACAATCTACCACACCTCCAATTTTGGTGTCATCAGCAAATTTACTAATCCACCCAACTATACCCTCATCCAGATCATTAATAAAAATTACAAACAACAGTGGCCCCAAAACAGATCCCTGAGGCACACCACTCGTAACTGTACTCCATGATGAATATTTACCATCCACCACCACCCTCTGTCTCCTATCTGATAGCCAATTCCTGATCCAACTTCCTAGATTACCCACAATCCCATACATCTGCATTTTCTGCAGAAGCCTACCATGGTGAACCTTATCGAACTCCTTACTAAAATCCATGTATACCACGTCAACTGCCTTACCCCCATCCACCTCTTTGGTCACCTTCTCAAAAACTCAATAAGGTTAGTAAGGCACGACCTACCCGCTACAAAACCATGTTGACTATTTCTAATCAATTCATTACACTCCAAATAACTATAAATCCTATCCCTAATAATTTTTTCTAAAACCTTGCCCACAACAGAAGTAAGACTCACCGGTCTATAATTCCCGGCAAAGTCTCTGTTCCCCTTCTTAAACAATGGGACAACATTCGCTATCCTCCAATCCTCCGGGACTACACCAGAGTTCAGGGTTGGGGGACTGTACTTGGGGTCAGGGTTCAGGGTTCAGTGTTGGGGGACTGTACTTGGGGTCAGGGTTCGGGGTTGGGGGACTGTACTTGGGGTCAGGGTTCAGGGTTGAGGGACTGTACTTGGGGTCAGGGTTCAGGGTTGGGGACTGTACTTGTGGTCAGGGTTCCCGGTTGGGGGACTGTTCTTGGGGTCAGGGTTCAGGGTTGGGGGACTGTACTTGGGGTCAGGGTTCGGGGTTGGGGGACTGTACTTGTGGTCAGGGTTCAGGGTTGGGGGACTGTACTTGGTACTTGGACTGTACTCTGACCCCAAAACAGTCTCCCAACCCTGAACCCTGACCCCTAGTACAGTCCCTCAACCCTGAACCCTGACCCCAAGTTCATTCCCCCAACACTGAACCCTGACCCCAAGTACAGTCCCTCAACACTGAAACCTGAACCCTGACCCCAAGACAGTCCCCCAACCCTGAACCCTGACCCCAAGTACAGTCCCCCAACTCTGAACCCTGAACCCTGACCCCAAGTACAGTCCCCCAACCTGAACCCAGACCCCAGGTACAGTTCCTCAACCCTGAACCCTGACCCCTGACCCCAAGTACAGATCCCGAACCCTGACCCCAAGTACAGACCCCCAACCCTGAATCCCGAACCCTGACCCCAAGTACAGTCCCCCAACCCTGAACCCTGAACTCTGACCCCAAGTACAGTCCGCCAACCCTGAACCCTGACCCCTAGTACAGTTCTCCAACCGTGAACCCTGACCCCAAGTACAGTCCCCCAACCCTGAACCCTGACCCCAAGTACAGTCACCCAACCCTGAACCCTGACTCCAAGTACAGTCGCCCAACACTGAACCCTGAACCCTGACCCCAAGTACAGTCCCCCAACCCTGAACCCTGACCCCTGACCCCAAGTACAGTCCCCAACCCTGAACCCAGAACCCTGACCCCAAGTACAGTCCCCCAACGCTGAACCCTGACCCCTGACCCCAAGTACCGTCTCCCAACCCTGAACGCTGAACACGAGTACAGTCCCCCAACCCTGAATCCCGAACCCTGACCCCAAGTAAAGTCCCCCAATCCTGAACTCTGTCCCCAAGTACAGCCCCCCAACCCTGAACCCTGAACTCTGACCCCAAGTACAGTCCCCCAACCTGAACCCTGACCCCTGACCCCAAGTACAGTCCCCCAACCCTGAACCCTGACCACAAGTACAGTCCCCCAACCCCGAACCCTGACCCCAAGTACAGTCCCCCAACCGGGAACCCTGACCCCAAGTACAGTCCCTCAACACTGAACCCTGAACCCTGACCCCAAGTACAGTCCCCCAACCCTGAACTCTGACCCCAAGTACAGTCCCCCATCTGTGAACCCTGAACTCTGACCCCAAGTACAGTCCCTCAACCCTGAACCCTGACCCCAAGTACAGTCTCCCAACCCTGAACCCTGACCCCAAGTACAGGCCCCCAACACTGAACCTTGAACCCTGACCCCAAGTACAGTCCCCCATCTGTGAACCCTGAACTCTGACCCCAAGTACAGTCCCTCAACCCTGAACCCTGACCCCAAGTCCAGTCCCCCAACCCTGAACCCTGAACCCCGACCCCAAGTACATTCCCCCAACCCTGAATCCCGAACACTGGCCCCAAGTACAGTCCCCCTACCCTGAACCCTGGCCCCTGACCCCAGGTACAGTCCCCCAACCCTGAACCCCGAACCCTGTCCCCGAGTACAGTCCCCCATCCTGAACCCTGGCCCCAAGTACAGTCCCCCAACCCTGAACCCTGACCCCAAGTACAGTCCCCCAACCCTGAACCCTGACCCCAAGTACAGTCCCCCAACCCTGAACCCTGACCCTGAGTACAGTCCCCCAACCCTGAACCCTGACCCGAAGTACAGTCCCCCAACCCTGAACCCTGACCCGAAGTACAGTCCCCCAACCCTGAACCCTGACCCGAAGTACAGTCCCCCAACCCTGAAGCTTGTCCCGAAGTACAGTCCCCCAAGCTGAACCCTGAACCCCTACCCCGAGTACAGGCCTCAAACGTTGAACCTGACCCCAAGGAGAGGCAATGAACCCTGACCCTGAGAACAGGCCCCAATCCCTGACCCCCAGATACAGAAAGACAGAAACTCAGAGACACCGAGGGTCAGAGACACAGGGAGACAGGGACACAGAGACACAGGCAGTCAGAGACAGAGAGACACACAGACACAGAGGCACAGAGATTCGAAGACTCAGAGCCAGAGAGACTCAAGGACACAGAAGGTCAGGGAAACAGAGACAGAGAGACACAGAGATTCAAAGACACTGAGAGACAGAAACTCCAAGACACAGAGACACAGACTGTCACCGATTCAGAGACTCAGAGACACAGAGACAGAGACACGGAGACTCCGAGACACAGAGACACCTGGACACAGACTCTGAGACTCAGAGACTCAGAGACACAGTGACTCAGTGACATAGAGAATCAGAAACTCAGTGAAACAGAGACACAGAGACAGAGAGATTCAGAGACTCGGAGACTCAGAGAAACAGGGACACAGAGACACAGAGAAGCAGAGACACAGAGACTCTGGGACTCAGGGACTCAGAGACACAGAGATACAGGGATACAGAGACACAGAGACTCAGAGTCTAAGAGACTCAGAGACACACACACACACAGAGACAGAGAGACACAGACACTCAGAGACAAAAATCCTCAGAGATACAGAGACTGAGAGACAAAGAGAATCAGAGACATCAAGACAGAGAATCGCAGAGCCTAACAGTCACCCTAACCCTAACCTGAACGCTAATCCTAACCCTAACCCTAATGCCTAAACTCAACCCTAACCATAACCCAGAACCTAACACTAATGCCAAACCATAACCCTAACCCTAACCCCAACAATAACACTAACTATAAACATAAACCGAACCCTAATCTAACCATAACCACAACCCAGACTGTAACCCTAACACCAAACCCTAACCGTAATGCCTAACCCTAACCCTAACGCTAACACTAACTATAAACCGAATCCTAACCCTAATCCTAACACTAACACTAACTATAAACCAAAACCCAAACCTAACCGTAACCCTAACCCTAACAACAAACCCTAACCCTACTGCCAAACCCTAACCCTAACCCTATCCCTAACCAGAACCCAGACCATAACCATCACCCTAACACCAAACCCTCACGCCGAACCCTAACCCAAACCCTTACCCTAACCATAACGCTAACACTAATCATAAACCTAAACCTAACCATATCCCAGACTGTAACGCGAACACCAAACCCTAAGCCTAATGCCTAACCCTAATCCTAACCCTAACCCGAACGCTAACACTAATCATAAACCTAACGCTAACCCGAACCCTAACCCAGACCATAAGCCGAACCCAAACACAAAACCCTAACCCGAATGCCAATCCTAACCCTCACGCTAACACTAACCATAAACCTAACCCTAACCCTAACACCAAACCCTAACCCTAAAGCCTAACCATAACTCGAAAGCTAACCCTAGTCCTAACGCTAACCGTAACCAAAAACCTAAACCTAACCTTAACCATAACACAGACCGTAACCCGAACCCGAGCACAAAACCCAAACCCTAATGCCAAACCCTAACCCGAAGACTAACTACAAACCTAAACCTAACCCTAACCCTAACCATAACCCAGACCATAACCCTAACTCTAACTACAAACCTAAACCTAACCCTAACCCTAACCCTAAGACTAACTACAAACCTAAACCTAACCCTAACCCTAACCATAACCCAGACCATAACCCTAACTCTAACTACAAACCTAAACCTAACCCTAACCCAGACCATAACCCTAACTCTAACTACAAACCTAAACCGAACCCTAACCCTAACCCTAACCCAGACCACAACCCTAACACCAACCATAAATCTAACACTAACCCTCACACTAACCATAACCCAGACCGTGACCCTAACACCAACCATAAACCTAAACCTAACCCTAACACTAACCCTAACCATAACCCAGATGTTCTTATCAGCCATGATCTTATTGAATGGCGGGGCAGGCTCAAAGGGCCAGATGGCCTACTCCTGCTCCTATTTCTTATGTTCTTATGTTCTAACACCAACCATAAATCTAACACTAACCCGAACACTAACCCTAACCATAATCCAGAACGTAACCCTGACACCAAACCCAAACCCTGATGCCTAACCCTAACCCTAACACTAACCATAAACCGAAACCTAACCCTCACCCTAACCAGAACCCAGACCATAATCCTAACCCTAATGCCTAACCCTAACCCAAACCCTTACCCTAACCCTAACGCGAAGACAACCAAAAACCTACACCTAACCCTAACCCAGACCGTAACCCTTACCCAAACACCAAACCCGAACACCAAACTGTAACCCGAATGCCAAGCCTAACGCTAACACTAACCATAAACCAAAACCTAACCCTAACATAGACCGTAACCCTAACCCGAACACCAAACTCTAACCCGAATGCCTCACCCGAACCCTAACCCTATCATTAACTCTAACCCCCAGCCCTAATCCCAACCATATCTCTAACACTAACCCTAATCCCAACAATAACCCTAACCCTAACCCTCACCATAATGCGAAACCCTAACCCTATCATGAACCCTAAACTGAACCTCAACCCTAATACAAGACCCTAACACTAACTCTAACCCTAATCGCTAACCATAACAGTAAAACTAACCCTAACCCTAATCCCTAACCCGAACCTTAACACCTAACGCTAACCCTAACCTCAACCCTAACTCCAACCCTCACACCGAACCTGAACCCTAACTCTAATCCGAACCTTAACTCTCACCATAATCCAAACACCTAACCCTAACAACTATCCCGAACATGAACCTAGCCCCAACATTAACCCTGACAATAATCCAAATATCAAATCCTAAACCTAACCTTAAACCTAACTTTAAACCTAACCCTAAACCGAACCATAATCCAAACACCTAAACCTAAACCTGACCCTAACACTAACCCTCACCTGAACTATAATCCTAACCCGAACCCTAACATAACCCTAACTCTCAACCTAACTGTAACCGTAACACGATCCAAAAACTCTAAACTTAACCCTAATCTGAACCTTAACCCATGCACTAGCCCTAATCCGAGCCCAAACACTAAATCTAATGCTAACCCGAGCCCGAAACCTAACCCTAACTCGAACCCTAATCTAAACCCTAACCCTAACTCGAACTCAAATGCTAATCCTAACACAAAGACTAACGCGAACCCAAACCCTAATCCAAACCCGAATACTAACTCTAATTGTAAACCTAACCCGAACTAAAACCATAACCTTACCCATAATTCTAACACTAAACCTAAACCAAACGTTGACTCTAATGCTAACCCTAACCTAACCCTAACCCTAACCCTATCCCGAACCCGAAACCTATCCCTATCGCTATCCTGAACCTGAATGCTAACTCTAACGCTAAATATAACCCTAACCTAATTCGAACCCTAACTGTAATCCTAACCCTAACCCTAACTCTAACCTTAAGCCTATCCCTAAATCTAATCCTAACTCGCTCCCTAACCCTAACCCTAACCCTAACTCTAATCCTAACCCTAACCCTAACCCTAACCCTAACCCTAACCCTAACCCTAACCCTAACCCTAACCCTAACCCTAACCCTAACTCTAACCCTAACCCTAACCCTAACTCTAACCCTAACCCTAACCCTAACCCTAACCCTAACCCTAACCCTAACCCTAACCCTAACCCTAACCCTAACTCTAACCCTAACTCTAACCCTAACCCTAACCCTAACTCTAACCCTAACCCTAACCCTAACTCTAACCCTAACCCTAACTCTAACCCTAACCCTAACCCTAAGCACTAACCATAAACCTAACCCTAACTCGAATGCTAACCCGAACCTGACCCTATCCCTAACCTGAACCCTATCCCTAACCCGAACCCTATCCCTATCCTTAAACCTAACGCTAAATCTAACAGTAACCCTAAACCTAACCTAACTCTAACCCTAACTGTAATCCTAACCCTAACGCTATCTATCTCTAACACGAATCCTAATCCTATCCCGAACTCAAACCCTAATCCTAACTCGAACCCTAATCTAAACCCGAACCCAAACTCGAATCCAAACCCTAATCCTAACACTAAGACTAACCCTAACCCTAACTCTAATCCCAAACCGAACCCTAACTCTAACGCTAATCCTAAATTTAACCCGAACTCTAGACCTAACCCTGTCACTAACCCAAAACCTAACCCTATCCCTATCCCAAAACCTAACCCTATCCCTATCCCAAAACCTAACCCTATCCCTATCCCAAAACCTAACCCTATCCCTATCCCAAAACCTAACCCTATGGCGAACCATAATGCTAACTCTAACGCAAAGCCTAACTCTAAAGTAACTCTAACCCAAAATGTAATCCTAACCCTAACCCTAACTCTCACCCTAACCCTATCCCAAACTCTAATCCTAATCTTATCCCTAACTCTAACCCTAACCCTAACCCTAACTCTAACCCTAACCCTAACTCGAACCCGAATCCTAACAATAACCCGCGCCCTAAACCTAAGCCTAACTCTAACCCTAATCTAAAACCGAACCCAAACTACAACCCTCACCCTAATTCTAATCCTAACCCTAACCCTAAATCTAACGCTAACCCTAAACCTAACTTTAACCTGAACCCTATCCGTAACTCTAACCCTAACCCTAAACCTAACGCTAACTCTAATGCAAAGCCAAACCTAACCCTAACTCTAACCCGAACCTGAACCCTCACTCTAACCCAAACTCTAATCTTAACCCTAACCCGAACCCTAACCCTAACCCGAAACATAACTCTAACCCTAACCCTAATCCGAACACTAACCCAACCCTAACGCTAACCCTAGCCCTAAACCTAACCCTAACTCTAACCCTAATCTAAACCCTAACCCAAACTTGAACCCAAACCCTAATCCGAACACTAAGACGAAATCTAACCCCAACTCTAATGCTAACCCTAACCCTAACCCGAACCCTTCACCCTAAACCAAACCATAATCCTAATGCTAACCCTCACCCTAACCCTAAATCTAACCATAAGGGATTGAGGGATTGAGTTTAGGAGTCGGGAGGTAATGCTGGAACTTTATAAGACCCTTGTCAGGCCTCATTTGGAGTATTGTGCGCAGTTCTGGTCGCCTCACTATAGGAAAGATGTAGAAGCTATTGAAAGGGTGCAGAGGAGATTTACAAGGATGTTGCCTGGACTGGGAGGCATGCCTTATGAAGTTAGGTTGAGGGAGCTGGGACTCTTTTCCCTGGAGAGACGAAGGTTGAGAGGCGACCTGATAGAAGTTTACAAAATGTTGAGAGGAATAGATAGGGTGGACTCTCAGAGGCTATTTCCCCGGTTTGAAATGGTCGCTACGAGAGGACACAGATTTAAGGTGCGGGGAGGGAGGTTCAGAAGTGATGTTAGGGGTAAGTTTTTCACTCAGAGGGTGGTGAGTGAATGGAATCGGCTGCTGTCAGTGGTGGTGGAGGCAAACTCGCTGGGGTCTTTTAAAAGACTTCTGGATGAGTATATGGGGTTTAATGAGATTGAGGGTTATAGATAGGTCTGTAGGTTGGTAGGTGATGTGGTCGGCGCAACTTGTGGGCCGAAGGGCCTGTTTGTGCTGTAGTGTTCTATGTTCTATGTTCTATGTTCATAACCCAAACGCTAACCCGAGCCCTAAACCTAACCCTAACTCTAACCCTAATCGAAATCATAACCCAAACTCGAACCCAAACCCAAATCCGAACACGAAGACCAACCCTAACCCTATCCGTAACTATAAACCTAACCCTAAACCTAACTCTAACTCTAATGCTAACACTAACCTAACTGTAAACCTTAGCCGAACCCTGACCATAACTCTAACTCTAATCCTAACCCTAACGCTGACTCTAACCTTAACCTTAAACCTAACCCTAACCCTAAATCTAACGCTAAATCTAACGCTGAGCTTAACCCTAAGCTAACTGTAACCCTAACTCTAATCCTAACCCTAACGCTAACTCTAACCCGAACTGTAACCTTAACCCTAAACCTAACCTTAACCCTAAATCTAATGCTAAATCTAACGCTAAGCCTAACCCTAACCTAACTGTAACCCTCACTATAATCCTAACCCTAACCCTAACCTAACTGTAACCCTAACTGTAATCCTAACCCGTACCCTAACTCTAACCCTAACACTAAACATAACCCTAAAACTAACCTGAAACCTAAACCTAATGCTAACTCTAACGTGAAGCCTAACCCTCACCTAACTGTAATCCTAACTCTAACCCTAACTCTAACCTTAACCCTATCCCGAACTCTAATCCGAATCCTATCCTGAACCCTAACCCTAACCCTTAATCCTGACCCAAACCATAATCCTAATACTAACCCTAACACTAACCCTAACTCTAACCCTAACCCTAACTCTAACCTGAACCCTAAAACTAACTCTAACCCTAACCCTAACGCAAACCCTAAACCTAACCCTAACTCGAGCACTAACCGTAACTCTAACCCTAACCCTCACCCTAACTCGAACCCGAATCCTAAACCTAACTGTAAACATAAGCCTAACTCTCGCCCGAACCCTAACGCTAACCCTAGCCCGAAACATAACCCTAACTCAAACCCTAATCTAAACCCTAAACAAAACTCGAACCCAAAACCTAACCTGATCACTAAGATTAACCCTAACCCTAAGTCTAATCCTAACCCTAACCCTAACTCTAACGCTAACCCTAAAACTGACCCTAACCCTAACCCTAACTCTAATGCTAACGCTATCCTAACCCTAACCATAACCCTATCCCTAACCCTCACCCTATCGCTATCCCGAACCCTAACCCTATTCCGAACACTAACGCTAACTCTAACCCTAACCCTAACCTAACTCTAACCCTAACTGTAATCCTAACCCTAACGCTAACCCGAGCCCTAAACCTAACCCTAACTCTAACCCGAATATAAACCCTAACCCAAACTCAAACCCAAACCCTAAACCTAACACTAACTCTAATTATAAACCCACACGTAACTCTAACCTGAACTCTAAGCCTAACCCGAACTCTAATGCTAACCCTAACCCTAATTCTAACCCAAACACCTAACCTTAAATCTAACCCCAACACGAACCCATACCCTAACTCTAATCTGAACCCAAAACATAACCCTAACCCTAATGCACTAGCCCTAACCCCAGCCCTAACACTAAATCTAACGCTAACCTGAGCCCTGAACTTAACCCTCACTCTAACCTTAATCTAAACCCTAAACCGAACTCAAACCCAAACCCTAATCCTAACACTAAGACAAACCCTAAACCTAACACTAACCCTAACACTAACACTAACTCTAACGCTAACCCTGACACTAACGCTAACCCTAGCCCTAAACCGAATCCTAACTCTAACCCGAATCTAAACCATAACCCAAACTCGAACCCCAGCCCTAATCTGAACACTAAGACTAACCCTAACCCTATCCCTAATTCTAAACCTAAACCTAACTCTAATGCTAACCCGAACACTCTCCTTATCCCGAACCCTAACCCTATCTTTAACCCGAACGCGAACTCGAATGCGAAACCTAACCCGAACCTAAATCTAACCCTAGCTGTAATCCTAACCCTAACCCTAACTCTAACCCAAAGACCATCCCAAACTCTAACCCTAACCCTATCCCTAACTCTAATCCTAACCCGAACCCGAACTCTAATCCCAACCCGAACTCTAATGCTAACCCTAACTCTAACTGTAACCCTAACCCTAAGCCTATCCCTAACCCTATCCCTATCCCGAATCCTAACCCTATGCCAAAATTGAATGCTAATTCAAACGTTAACCCGAACCAAACTCTCACCCTCATTGTAATCCTAACACTAACTCTAACCCTAACCCTATCCATAATCTAATCCTAATCCTATCCCTCACTCTAACCATAACCCTAACTCTAACTCGAACTCGAACCTGAACCCTTACCCTAACGCTAACTCTAATCCTAACCCTAACCTGAACAAAACTCAAACCCTAACTCTAACCCGAACTCTAACCTTAACCCGAACCCAAACCCTAATCCGAATACAAACCCTAACCCAAACCCTAATCCGAATACAAACCCTAACCCTAAAAGTAACCCTAACCCGAAACCTAACTCTAACTCTAACCCGAAACCTAACTCTAACCCTAACCCTAAATCTAACCCTAACCCTAACACTAACCCTAGCCCCAAACCTAACCCTAATCGAAACCCTAACCCAAACTCAAACCTTAATCCCAATCCTAACACTAAGGCTAACTCTAACCCTAACTCTAATCCTAACCCTAACCTTAAATCTAACCCTAACAGTAACACTAACCCTATCCGTAACTCTAACCCTAACCCTACACCCAACCGTAACTCTAATGCTAACCCGAATCTAGCCCTAACCCTAACCCTATCCCTAACCCTATCCATATCCCGAAACCTATCCCTAACCCTAACCCGATCCCTAACTCTAACCTTAAACGTAATCCTAACCCTAACCCTAAGCCTATCCCTAACTCTAATCCTAACCCTATCCCAAACTCTAACCCTAACCCCAACCCTAACCCGAAATCTAACCCCAACTGTAACCCAAACCCGAACCCTATCCCTAACCCTAACTCTAATCCTAACCCTCACTCGAATGCTCACCCTAACCTAACCTGAACCCTAACGCTAACTCTAACGCTAACCCGAACTCGAACCTAACTCTAACTGTAACTGTTATCCTAACCCTAACCGTATCCCTAACTCTAAACCTAAACCTATCCCGAACTCTAATCCTAACCGTAACCCTAACCCTAACCCAGACCGTAACCCTAACCCAAACACCAAACCTTAACCCTAACACCAAACCTTAACCCTAATCCTAACCCTATAATTAATTTGAACCCTGAACCCTGACCCCAACCATATCCCTAACCCTAATCCCAACCCTAACCCTAACACCAAAAGCTAACCCCAACACCTAACTCTAACCCGAACCCTAACTCTAACCCTAACACGAAACCCTCACCCTAATCCTAATCCTAATCCTAACCCTAACCATAATCCAAACACCTATCTCTAACACGAACGCTAACACCTAATACTAACACGAAGACTAGCCCTAACCCGAACCATAATCAAAATACCTAATCCGAAACGTAACCCAAACCCAAACTCTAATCTTAACACGAACCCTAACCGTAATCCAAACACGTAGCCCTAAACCTAACCCTAACGCTAACCCTCACCCTATCTCTAATCCTAACCCTAACCCTAACCATAATCCAAACACCTAACCCAAAACCTAACCCAAACCCTAAAACTAACCATCACTCTAACCTTAACCCTAATCCTGACCCTAATTCCAACCCTAACACCAACCCAAGCACTAGCCCCACCCGAACCCTAACACTAAATCTAACACTAACTCGCCCTAAACCTAACCTGAACTCTAACCCTAATCTAAACCCGAACCTAAGCCAGAATCCTAACACGAAGACGAACCCCAGCTCTAACTCTAATCTTAACCTTAACCCTAACTCTAACCCTAACCCGACCCCTAACTCTAACCCGAGGCCTAGACCTAACCCGAACTCGAATGCAAACCCGAACCTAACCCTAAATCTAACCCTAACCCTATCCCTAAACCGAACCCTATCCCTATCCCCAACCCTATCCCTAACCCTAATACGAACTCTAACTCTAACCTTAACCCTAACCTGACTCTAACCCGAACTGTAATCCTAACCCAAACCCTAAATCTAATACTCACCCTAACCCTGACTCTGACCATAACTCTAACCCTAACTCTGACCATAACTCTAACCCTAACTCTGACCATATCTCTAACCCTAACACTAATCTGAACCTGAACTCAAACCTGAACCCTAACTCTTATCCTAAACCTAAGATAACCCTAACTCTAACCCTAACACGAACCTTAACCTATCCCTAACCCTAACCCTATCCCTATCCCAAGTCCTAACCCTATCCCAAACCCTAAAGCTAACTCTAACGCTAACCCTAACTGTAATCTTTACCCTAAGTCTAATCCTAACCCTATCCCCAACTCTAATCCTAACCCTAACCCTAACCTGAACCCAAATCCTAACCCTAACCTTAAGTCTAATCCTAACCCTAACCCCAACCCTAACTCTAAACTTAACCGTAACCCAAACCCTAATCATAATACTAACCCTAACACGAACCCTAATACGATCTAACCCAAAACCTAACCCTAACCCGAACACAAACCCGAACTCTAACCCTAACCCTAAACCTAACTCTAACCCTAACCCTAGCCCTAAACCTAAAGACAGAGACAGACAGAGTAACAGAGAGAGAGAGAGACAGAGTGAGAGAGACACATACAGAGAGACAGAGAGGGAGAGACAGAGGCGGTTACAGGAGCTGAACTCGGGGTCAGGGCTCAGGGTTCGGGGTTTGTCCTCAAGGTCAGGGCTCAGGGTTCGGGAGCTGAACTCAGGGTCAGGGTCACGGTTCAGGAGCTGAACATGGGGTCAGGGGTCAGGGCTCAGGGTTCAGGAGCTGAACTCGGGTTCAGATTTTAAACAGTGCCCTACACTAAACAGAGATTTTAAACAGTGCCCTACACTAAACAGAGATTTTAAACAGTGCCCTACACTAAACAGAGATTTTAAACAGTGCCCGACACTAAACAGAGATTTTAAACAGTGCCCGACACTAAACAGAGATATTAAACAGTGCCGTACACTAAACAGAAATTTTAAACAGTGCCCTACACTAAACAGAGATTTTAAACAGTGCCCTACACTAAACAGATTTTAAACTGTACCCTACAGTAAGCAGAGCTTTTAAACTGTACCCTACACTTAGCGGAGATTTCAAACAGTACCCTGCACGAAACAGAGATTTTAAACTGAACCCGACACTAAACAGAGATTTCAAACAGTGCCCAACACTAAACAGAGATTTTAAACAGTACCCTACACTAAACAGAGATTTTAAACAGTGCCCTACACTAAACAGAGATTTTAAACAGTACCCTGCACTAAACAGAGATTTTAAACAGTACCCTGCACTAAACAGAGATTTTAAACAGTACCTGACACTAAACAGAGATTTTAAACAGTGCCCTACACTAAACAGAGATTTTAAACAGTACCCTACACTAAACAGAGATTTTAAACAGTACCCGACACTAAACAGAGATTTTAAACAGTACCCTACACTAAACAGAGAGTTTAAACAGTGTCCTACACTAAACAGAGATTTTAAACAGTACCCTACACTAAACAGAGATTTTAAACAGTACCCTACACTAAACAGATTTTAAACTGTACCCTACAGTAAGCAGAGCTTTTAAACTGTACCCTACACTTAGCGGAGATTTTAAACAGTACCCTGCACGAAACAGAGATTTTAAACAGTGCCCTACACTAAACAGAGATTTTAAACAGTGCCCTACACTAAACAGAGATTTTAAACAGTGCCCTACACTAAACAGAGATTTTAAACAGTACCCGACACTAAACAGAGATTTTAAACAGTGCCCTACACTAAACAGAGATTTTAAACAGTGCCCTACACTCAATGGAGATTTTAAACAGTGCCCTGCACTAAACAGAGATTTTAAACAGTGCCCTACACTAAACAGAGATTTTAAACAGTACCCGACACTAAACAGAGATTTTAAACAGTGCCCTACACTAAACAGAGATTATAAACAGTGCCCTACACTAAACAGAAATTTTAAACAGTACCCTACACTAAACAGAGATTTTAAACAGTGCCCGACACTAAACAGAGATTTTAAACAGTACCCTACACTAAACAGAGATTTTAAACAGTGCCCTACACTAAACAGAGATTTTAAACAGTGCCCTACACTAAACAGAAATTTTAAACAGTGCCCTACACTAAACAGAGATTTTAAACAGTACCCTACACTAAACAGAGATTTTAAACAGTACCCTACAGTAAGCAGAGCTTTTAAACTGTACCCTACACTTAGCGGAGATTTTAAACAGTACCCTGCACGAAACAGAGATTTTAAACTGAACCCGACACTAAACAGAGATTTTAAACAGTGCCCTACACTAAACAGAGATTTTAAACAGTGCCCTACACTAAACAGAGATTTTAAACAGTGCCTGGAGGGATGGAGTTTAAAAGCAGCGAGGTTTTGTATAAGGTGCTGGGGAGGACACATCTGGAGTTACTGTGGACAGTTTTGGTCTCCTGACTTGAGAAAAGGATATCCTGGGGGTGCAGAGGAGACTCACTGGGTCTCCCCAAACTGACAGAATTGTTCAAACAAGAGTTGGCCCTGACACAGATAACAGCCAAAGAGGTAAGAAATATTGGTGTAAAACAGGGACGAGGACAGGCCTCAGATGAGGAAGGACAGAATTGGAGAAGATAGGGGGTGCTGGGGGTGGGGGTAAAAAGAGACAAGATAGTGTTCAGGGAAGGAGAGGAAAAATAAAACCTCCAGAGGCAACACAACAGACCTTATTCCAGATGGAGTCGGCCACACTGCAGAGGACACATTTGGTCAGTTTGAGGGAGAATTGTTGGTGGTGGAAGAGATGATGGAGACAGGGGGGGTAACATTCAGTCTACACAAGTGGACCCAGGGCAACATTCGGTGACCAAGGTGTGAAAGCAGCTGAGGGGGATCCACGGGAATGCTCACAAATGGATTTCACAGGATCGTTCCCTGGAATAAAAGGGAAAAACTTCCTGTTTAGTGATTACTGATCGATGCATTTCCATCTCAAACCGTGGCTACGATATTGGCCAGTGGGATAATATCCAGGCGGGGAATCCCTCTTCAGTTAGACTCAGAACTGGCTGCACAGGGGGGAGAGTTTGAGGAAAGTCTTTAGGGATCAGACAGAGATTTCACCACCCACAGAGTTCAGGATTGGGGGAACGGATGAACAGAAGAACAGCTGAGCCAACACCGTGATGGATGGAGGAAGCGATCGGGTCCAGTTTTTCCTGCAGGACAACAGAGAGCCACTCTTTCCAGGGGAATATGGGGTTAACACCTTTCCAACCAGTGAGTGGTCGGGCAAACGGGAGGAGGAGAGTGAGTGGGAGACAGAGAGGCAGAGTTTGAGGGACTGAGTGAACATTCTCCCAAACAACATCAACAGTGATGGGATAAGCTTGGCAGAAAGGGAATCCTCCCAAACTGCCGACACCAGGAGACTGGGCTACGGTGAAACTAATAACGAACGATTCTGTGTCAGGTGGGAAAAGGACCTTTTTCTGTATTAACCACAGACAGACACGGTCTTCAGTTGATGAGGAGTCTGGCCTGCGATAGAGAGACGGGCTGGGCTAAAACTTTATCCAAACCAACAGCCTGGTATGGGTGAGATTCCCCAGTGAGAGACTGAGAGCGACATCACTAACAATGTGGGATCATTCCGATTTGTAAATAGATATCAGGTTCGATAAAATGACAGTCGGAGAGAATTTATAGATAAGCAATGTGAGTAACTGAGAATATTGATAAAATTTACCTCTGAGTCTGTTCGTGAGTCAAAATACAGCGGGTTTTTATTTCAAAGCTCTGGGTTTTAACCCAGACATGTGGGAGAAACGGGTTCCAAACAAGGACTGCCAGACTGCTCCTGGAACACAAATAGAAGCCAGTATTTATACATCGGGAGTTTCAGTTACAAACAGGAAAGAAACTCGCAATTCCGGTCACCTATACTCACACCTGACCATCTATATTCACACCTGACCATCTATACTCACACCTGAACATCTATATTCACACCTGACCATCTATATTCACACCTGACCATCTATACTCACACCTGACCATCTATATTCACACCTGACCATCTATATTCACACCTGACCATCTATACTCACACCTGACCATTTATACTCACCCCTGACCATCTATACTCACACCTGACCATCTATATTCACACCTGACCATCTATACTCACCCCTGACCATCTATATTCACACCTGACGATTTATACTCACCCCTGACCATCTATATTCACACCTGACCATCTATACCCACACCTTACCATCTACACTCACACCTGACCGTCTATCCTCACCCCTGACCATCTATATTCACATCCGACAATCTAAACTCACACCTGACCATCCATATTCACACCTGATAGCGTGGACAGTGATAGCCTTTTTCCTCGGATGGAGAAATCTAGCATGAGGGGGCATAGCTTTAAATTAAGGGGTGATTGTTTTAGGACGGATGTCAGGGGTAGGTTCTTTACCCAGAGAGTGGTGAGGGATTGGAATGCCCTGCCTGCTGCAGTTGTAGATGCGCCTAGTTTGGGGGTGTTTAAGAGATCCGTGGATAGGTTTATGGATGGAAACGGATTGGTGAAGGTTAGAGGGTCATTGCTTTTTAACTGGTCGGCGCAACATCGTGGGCCGAACGGCGTGTTCTGCGCTGTAATGTTCTATGTTCCATGTTCTATGACCATGTATATACACACCTGACCATCTATACTCACACCTGACCATCTATATTCACACCTGACCTTCTATACTCACACCTGACCATCTATACTCACACCTGACCATCTATATTCACACCTGACCATCTATACTCAAACCAGAACATCTATACTCACACCTGACCATCGATATTCACCCCTGACAATCTATACTCACATCTGACCATCTATACTCACATCTGACCATCTATACTCACCCCTGACCATCTATATTCACACCTGACCATCTATACTCACATGTGGCCATGTATGCTCACACCTGACCATCTGTACTCACATCTGACCATCTATATTCACACCTGAACATGAATAGTCACACTGGACCGTTTATACTCACACCTGACCATCCATATTCATCCCTGACTATCTATATTCACACCTGACCATCTATACTCACATCTGACCATCTATATTCACACCTGACCATCTATACTCTCACCTGACCATCTATACTCACACCTGACCATCTATATTCACACCTGACCATCTATACTCAAACCAGAACATCTATACTCACACCTGACCATCGATATTCACCCCTGACGATCTATACTTACACCTGACCATCTATATTCACACCTGATCATCTATACTCACACCTGACCATCTATACTCACACCTGACCATCTATATTCACACCTGACCATCTATTCTCACACCTGACCATCTATACTCACACCTGACCATCTATATTCACACCTGACCATCTATATTCACACCTGACCATCTATATTCACACCTGATCATCTATATTCACACCTGACCATCTATATTCACACCTGACCATCTATACTCACACCTGACCATCTATACTCACACCTGACCATCTATATTCACAGCTGACCATCTATATTCACACCTGATCATCTATATTCACACCTGACCATCTATACTCACACCTGACCATCTATACTCACACCTGACCATCTATATTCACACCTGATCATCTATATTCACACCTGACCATCCATATACACACCTGACCATCTATACTCACACCTGACCATCGATATTCACCCCTGACGATCTATACTTACACCTGACCATCTATACTCACACCTGACCATCTATATTCACACCTGACCATCTATATTCACACCTGACCATCTATACTCACATGTGGCCATCTATATTCACACCTGAACATGAATAGCCACACTGGACCGTTTATACTCACACCTGACCATCTATATTCATACCAGACCATCTATGTTCACTCCTGACCATCTATACTCACCCCTGACCATCTATTTTCTCACCTGACCATCTATACTCACACCTGACCGTCTACATTCGCACCTGACCATCTATACTCTCACCTGACCATCTATACTCACACCTGACCATCGATATTCACACCTGACCATCCATATTCACCCCTGACTATCTATACTCACACCTGACCATCTATATTCACACCTGACCATCTATACTCTCACCTGACCATCTATACTCACACCTGACCATCTATATTCACACCTGACCATCTATACTCTCACCTGACCATCTATACTCACACCTGACCATCGATATTCACACCTGACCAACTATACTCACTCCTGACCATCTATATTCATGCCTGACCATCTATTCTCACACCTGACCATCTAAACTCACACCGGACCATCTATACTCACTCCTGACCATCTATATTCATGCCTGACCATCTATTCTCACACCTGACCATCTAAACTCACACCGGACCATCTATACTCACTCCTGACCATCTATATTCATGCCTGACCATCTATTCTCACGCCTGACCATCTATACTCACACCGGACCATCTATATTCACACCGGACCATCTATACTCACACCTGACCATCAAAACGCACCCCTGACCATCTATACTCACACCTGACCATCAAAACTCACACCTGACCATCTATTCTCACACCTGACCATCTATACTCACCCCTGACCATCTATAATCACACCCGACCATCTATCCTCACTCCTGACCATCCATATTCACCCCTGACCATCTACACTCACACCTCAACATCTATATTCACACCTGACCATCGAGACTCACAGCTGACCATCTATACTCACGCCAGACCATCTATATTCACACCTGACCATCTATATTCACATCTGACCATCTATACTCCCACCTGACCATCGTTCGTCACTCCTGACCATCTATATTCGCTACTGACCATCTATATTCACTCCTGACCATCTATATTCACCCCTGACCATCTAAAATCATATCTGACCACCTATACTCCCATCTGGGCATCTATATTCACACCGGGCCATGTATGCTCACCCCTGACCATCTATATTCACACCTCACCATCTATACTCACACCTGACCATCTAAACTCACGCCTGACCGTCTATATTCACATCTGACCATCAAGATTCACCCCTGACCATCTATACTCACACCTGACTATCTTTCTTCACACCTGACCATCTGTATTCACGCCTGACCATCTACCCTCACCCCTGACCATCAATAACCGCACCTCAACATCTATATTCACAGCAGACCGTCTATATTCACACCTCACCATCTATATTCACTCCTGACCATCTATATTCACACCTGAACATCTATACTCACACCTGACCATCTATATTCACACCTGTCCATCTATACTCACACCTGACCATCTATATTCACACCTGACCATCTATATTCACTCCTGACCATCTATATTCACTCCTGACCATCTATACTCACACCTGACCATCTATATTCACACCTGACCATCTATATTCACACCTGACCGTCTATATTCACACCTGTCCATCTATACTCACACCTGACCATCCATACTCACACCTGACCATCTATATTCACACCTGACCATCTATATTCACACGTGAACATCTATATTCACACCTGACCATCTATATTCACACCTGACCATCTATATTCACACCTGACCATCTATATTCACACCTGACCATCTATATTCACTCCTGACCATCCATACTCACACCTGACCATCTATATTCACACCTGACCATCTATATTCACACCTGAACATCTATATTCACACCTGACCATCTATATTCACACCTGAACATCTATATTCACACCTGACCATCTATATTCACACCTGAACATCTATATTCACACCTGAACATTTATATTCACACCTGACCATCGATATTCACACCTGACCATATATACTCACACCTGACCATCTAAATTCACACCTGACCATCTATATTCACACCTGACCATCTAAATTCACACCTGACCATCTATACTCACACCTGACCATCTATATTCACACCTGACCATCTATACTCACACCTGACCATCTATATTCACACCTGACCGTCTATATTCACTCCTGACCATCGATACTCACACCTGACCATCTATTTTCACACCTGACCATCTATACTCACACCTGACCATCTATATTCACCCCTGACCAGCAAAACTCACACCTTACCATCTATATTCACACCTGACCATCTATACTCACACCGGACCATCTATACCCACACCTGACCAGCAAAACTCACACCTTACCATCTATATTCAAACCTGACCATCTATATTCACACCTGACCATCTATACTCACTCATGACCATCCATATTCACACCGGACAAGCTATACTCACACCTGACCATCTATACTCACACCTGACCATCTATACTCACACCTGACCATCTATACTCACACCGGACCATCTCTACTCACACCTGACCATCTATACTCACACCTGACCATCTATACTCTCACCTCACTATCTATATTCACACCGGACAAGCTATACTCACACCTGACCATCTATACTCACACCTGACCATGTATACTCACACCCGACCATCTATACTCACACCTGACCATCTATATTCACACCTGACCATCAATATTCACACCTGACCATCTATATTCACAGCTGACCATCTATACTCACACCTGACCATCTATACTCACACCTGACCATCTATATTCACACCTGACCATCTGTACTCACCTGACCATCTCTATTCACTCCTGACCATTGATATTCACACCGGACCATCTATACTCACACCTGAACATCTATACTCACACCTGACCATCTATATTCACAGCTGACCATCTATACTCACGCCTGACCGTCTATATTCACACCTGACCATCTATATTCACAGCTGACCATCTATACTCACACCTGACCATCTATATTCACACCTGACCATCTGTACTCACATCTGACCATCTCTATTCACTCCTGACCATTGATATTCACACCGGACCACCTATACTCACACCTGACCTTCTATACTCACCCTGACCATCTATATTCACACCTGACCATCTCTCTTCACACCTGACCATCTCGGGGAAATTTTGTCCTGCCTACATAACTCTCATACACATCTTGGCAGGATAAAATGAGTTGTTCATCGCCAATCCCCCTAACGTACACATCTTGGGACACTATGGGGCAATTTAGAGTGGCCAATCCACCTTACCTACACACCTTGGGACAGTAATGTTTTATTTAGCATGGTGAATCCACCTTAATGACACATCTTGGGACACTAAGGGGATTTTAACATGTCCAATTCTCCTCTCATCCACATCTTGGGGTGCAAGAGGAAATTTAGCATGGTCAATCCACCACTCGCACACATCTTGGGACATTTAATGGAATTTAGCATGGCCAATCTGTGCCTTGGGACACTAAGGGGAATTTAGCATGGCAAATTCATCATGGAGTTCGGTTTCGAGTGGTGTGCCTCAGGGATCTGTTTTGGGGCCACTGCTGTTTGTAATTTTTATTAATGATCTGGATGAGGGTATAGTTGGGTGGATTAGTAAATTTGCTGATGACACCAAAGTCGGAGGTGTGGTAGATAGTGAGGAAGGGTGTCATAGTTTGCAGGAAGACTTAGATAGGTTGCAGAGCTGGGCCGAGAGGTGGCGGATGGAGTTTAATGCGGAGAAGTGTGAGGTAATTCACTTTGGTAGGAATAACAGATGTGTTGAGTATAGGGCTAACGGGAGGACTTTGAATAGTGTGGATGAGCAGAGGGATCTAGGTGTGTGTGTACATAGATCCCTGAAAGTTGGGAATCAAGTAGATAAGGTTGTTAAGAAGGCATACGGTGTCTTGGCGTTTATTGGTAGGGGGATTGAATTTAGGAGTCGCAGCATCATGTTGCAACTGTACACAACTCTGGTGCGGCCGCACTTGGAGTACTGTGTGCAGTTCTCACTGTTCTCTGGAGCTGTGATTTCGACGAGTGGCTGCCTTTTGGTGAGTGTGCTGCATTGTAATTACTGCATTTTGACTTAATTCTAGTTCGGGAGGGTTTTTGTTTATTTTGGCGCTCCGTAGCGGGAGATAGGCGCGGGGGCTGCTTGGAAGGGAGCGCGGGAGTATAAAAAGAAGGCCAGGGTAGATAGCGGGCAGCGGAGCGAGGCAGGAAGCAGAGTGAGAGGTAACAGGGCTTAAGCTCACTGGGCTTGGGCGAGCGCAGGCTCGGTAACAGGAATTAATAGGACACCTTAATCGGGGGCAAACATAATGGCAGGGTCTAGGGTTACACGTGTTCACTGTGTTCGTTGTCATATGTGGACATTTCTGGAGACAGCACATCTCCCGAAAGCCCACATATGCGGGAAATGTCTAGAGGTGCAGAGATTAAGGGCCCGGGTGAGGCAGCTGGAACTGAGGCTGGAGGATATGTTTTTAGTTAGGGAAAATGAGGAAATAATGGATAGGGACAGTAACACTGAGCAGATACCAGGACCTAGGAGGAGAGATGGATGGGTTACAGTTAGGAAGAGTAAAAAGAAAAGGAGTCATGGCACTAGGACCGCCCCAGAGGAATTACCCCGGAATATCAAGGGTGGGGTGACAGCTGGGGTAGAGAAGGCAAGGGAGGGAGATCAGAATACCTCGGAGGAAGGGAAGAGTGCAGGGTGTGAGATAGTGGTGGGGGATGGGAAAGTCAAAGGGATTGACAGGCGGTTCTGTGGGCAAAAGTGGGACTCCAGGATGGTAGTCTGCCTCCCTGGAGCAGGGGTACAGGATGTTTCAGAAAGGGTAGAGGGAATTTTGAAGGGTGGAGGGACTGAGTCTGATGTGATAGTGCACGTAGGAGAGAAGGATGTAGGAACAAAGTGCAGGGGGGACATACGTAGGCAGTTCAGGGAGTTGGGGGCTAGGCTGAAATGTAGGGCCTCCAGGGTGGCGTTCTCTGGGCTGCTGCCGGTGCCTGGGGCTAGCAGGGATAAAAATAATGAGATCCTCCAACTAAATGCGTGGTTGAAGGATTGGTGTAGGGCAGAGGGTTTTAGATTCGTAGACCACTGGGAAGTCTTTATGAAGGAGGGGCAAATATACAAGAGGGATGGGGTACAGTTAACTGGGAAGGGTGTGCCTATCTTAGCTGGAAGGTTAGCTGGAGTGTTTCGGCAGGGTTTAAACTAATATGGAGGGGGGGTGGGGAGGTGGACGGAACCGGGATTGGGGATAGGGTAAGCCCGGAGGGTAGGAAGAAGGATCGGATTGTTTCTGAGGGTCTTCGGTGCATGTGTTTCAATGCTAGGAGTGTGACTGGCAAAACAGATGAACTGAAGGCATTAATGTTCGAAAGGAAGTTGGAAGTGGTGGCGGTGACAGGGACTTGGTTAAAGGAAGGGCAGGACTGGCAGTTGAATGTTCCCGGGTATAAGTGCTTCAGGTGTGATAGGGGTGGGTCGCTGAGAGGTGGGGGAGTGGCGTTGTTAGTTAAGGATTGCATCATAGCAGTGCAGAGGGAGGGAGGTATAGAGGATATAGGAATCGAGTCGCTTTGGGTGGAGTTGAGAAATAGGAAGGGAGATGTTACTATGTTGGGTGTGTACTACAGACCGCCCAACAGCCCGAGGGCTGTGGAAGAAGGGATAAGCAGGGACATTCTAGATAAGTGCAGGAAGAATAGGGTGGTGGTAGTGGGAGATTTTAATCTCCCCGGGGTAGATTGGAAGGTGCCGAGATCAGAGGGTGCTGACGGGGAGGAATTTGTACAGTGTGTAATGGAAGGATCCCTGGAGCAGTATGTGGATAGCCCGACCAGAGAGGGGGCTATACTGGACTTGGTTCTGGGGAATGAGCCTGGGCAGGTGGTTGACGTTGAAGTGGGAGAGCATGTGGCTAACAGTGACCACAACTCTGTCTTGTTTAAGATATTAATGGATAAAGATGAAGCCTGTCCTAAGGGGAGGGTGTTAAACTGGGGGAGGGCTAGATACAATCGGATTAGGCAGGATCTTAAAGATACGGACTGGGGTAATCTGTTTGATGGCAGGTCGACGCTGGGTATGTGGGAGTCTCTCAAGGGAAAACTAAAATCTTTGCAGGAAAGACATGTGCCGGTCAAGAGGAAGGATGGGAAGGGTAGGATTAGAGAGCCGTGGGTAACTAGGGATATTGAGGACCTGGTCAGGAGGAAGAGGGAGGCGTACATTAGATCTAGGCATTTGAGGACAGAGATAGCGTTAGAAGAATACAGAGAATGTAGGAGAGAACTTAAAAGGGGCATCAGAAAGGCAAAAAGGGGCCACGAAATGGCTTTGGCGGGTAGGATTAAAGAAAATCCTGAGGCATTTTACTCCTATGATAGAAATAAAAGGATGGTTAGAGGGAAGATTGGTCCTCTCAGGGACAGAGGAGGGGAACTATGCTTGGAGCTTGAGGGAATGGGGGAGATCCTGAATGAATACTTTGCGTCGGTATTCACGCAGGAGAGGGGCCTGGTGTCTGGTGCTGTGCTTGAGGAGTTTGAGGATCCGTTGAGGGAAATAGTCATCACGAGGGAAGAGGTGTTGGGACTTTTAGACAGTATAAAGACGGATAAATCTCCGGGGCCTGATGGCATCTATCCCAGGCTGCTAAGGGAGGTGAGGGATGAAATTGCTGGGCCTCTGACGCAAATCTTTGTCTCTTCTTTGGACACAGGTGAGGTCCCAGAGGATTGGCGCATTGCAAATGTAGTACCGTTGTTTAAAAAGGGTCAGAGGGATAACCCAGGGAATTATAGGCTGGTGAGCTTGACTTCAGTTATAGGCAAGCTAATGGAGAGGATCCTCAAGGATAGGATGTATGAACATCTGGAGCGCTGCAATCTGATCAGGGATACGCAGCATGGCTTCGTTACAGGGAGGTCGTGCCTTACGAATCTAGTGGAATTTTTTGAAGAGGTGACAAAAACGGTTGACGAAGGACAAGCCGTTGATGTCGTCTATATGGATTTCAGTAAGGCGTTTGACAAGGTCCCTCATGGTAGGCTGATAGAAAAGGTGAAGGCTCATGGGATACAAGGCCAGGTATGTAGATGGGTGGAGAACTGGCTTGGGAGGAGGAGACAGCGGGTAGTAGTGGAAGGCTCCTTTTCCAATTGGAGATCTGTCACCAGTGGTGTGCCGCAGGGCTCGGTACTAGGACCTCTTCTGTTTGTGGTATATATTAATGACTTGGAAGAGGGGGTAGGTGGTGTGATCAGCAAATTTGCTGATGACACTAAGATGGTTGGATTGGCAGGTACTGAGGAGCAGTGCCTGGCAATGCAACAGGACATAGACAGGCTGGTAGATTGGGCAGATAGATGGCAAATGGAATTTAATCCAGAGAAATGCGAGGTGATGCACTTTGGCCGGAATAATGTGGAGGGGAGTTATACGATAAAAGGTAGAACTATCCGGAGTATAGATACGCAGAGAGACCTGGGGGTGCAAGTGCACAAGTCCCTGAAGGTGTTGGTACAGGTGCAGAATGTGATGAGGAAAGCGTATGGTATGTTAGCCTTCATAGGAAGAGGTATAGAATATAAGAGTAGGAGTCTGATGTTGCAGTTGTATAGAACGTTGGTTAGGCCTCACTTGGAGTACTGCGTCCAGTTCTGGTCGCCGTACTACCGGAAGGATGTAGAGATCCTGGAGAGAGTGCAGAGGAGATTTACCAGGATGCTGCCTGGTATGGAAGGGCTGTCTTACGAGGAAAGATTGAATGAACTTGGGCTGTTTTCCCTTGAGAGACGTCGGCTGAGGGGGGATCTAATAGAGGTTTATAAGATTATGAAGGGGATAGATAGAGTAAATGGTGGTAAGCTTTTTCCGTTATTAGAAATGGATAGAATGAGGGGTCACGAGCTTAGGGTGAGGGGGGCTAGGTATAAGACAAATATTAGAGGGCAGTTTTTCACGCAAAGGGTAGTGGGGGTGTGGAATGCACTGCCGAGTAAGGTGGTGGAAGCAGGCACGCTAGGGTTGTTTAAGAGTCACTTAGACAGCCACATGAGCGGGCTACACAGAGGGGGATATAGTAGGCCTTACTAAACATTGTAGGCTTGGGAATACGTTTTGCCTCAGGGATGTTACAGTCTGTTTAATAATGAATTTTTTGTCTCCACAGGCATTTAAGTCCAGCAAGGGGCATGCATGCGGCAGGTTGTGGTGGGCTGCTCTTGGACGTTGCTTCGGGAGTTGCCTATTGCTTCATGTCGTTAGTGTGCTTAAACTGGACCATCTCAAGGGCAACATGACAGCTCAGAGACTATCTCTGTTGCTGTGCGGACACATGGATTTGGGCCTGTGTCTGTGGGAGTTTGCACGTTCTCCCCGTGGTTGCGTGGGTTTCCTCCGGGTGCTCCGGTTTCCTCCCACATCCCCAAAGATGTGCTTTTAGGCTGATTGATTGGGTACTAAATTGTCCCTAAATTGGACCTCCCTGATCCTGGCACATTAGGCGTAGACTAAAATCATGAATAGGTCACTGAGACAGTGGGACGGCGGCGCGGGCTCGTTGGGCCGAAGGGCCTGTTTCCCGTGCTGTGTTGTTCTTTGTTCTTTGTTCTTTGTTGTTCTGGTCCCCACATTACAGGAAGGATGTGGAGGCTTTGGAGAGGGTGCAGAGGAGGTTTACCAGGATGTTGCCTGGTATGGAGGGGAGGTCCTATGAGGAGAGGCTGAGGGATTTGGGGTTGTTTTCGCTGGAAAGAAGGCGGCTAAGAGGGGATCTTATTGAAACATATAAGATGATTAGAGGTTTAGACAGGGTGGATAGTGATAGCCTTTTTCCTCTGATGGAGAAATCTAGCACGAGGGGACATGGCTTTAAATTAAGGGGTGGTAGTTATAGGACGGATGTCAGGGGTAGGTTCTTTACCCAGAGGGTGGTGAGGGATTGGAATGCCCTGCCTGCTGCAGTTGTAAATGCGCCTAGTTTGGGAGCGTTTAAGAGATCCGTGGATAGGTTTATGGATGAGAAGGGATTGGTTTAGGTTAGTGGGTCATTGTTTTGTAACTGATCGGCGCAACATCGTGGGCCGAAGGGCCTGTTCTGCGCTGTAATGTTTAATGTTCTATGTTCTATGTTCTATGTTCTAAATGTCTTCTATGTCTTGGGACACTCAGGGCCAATCCACCTCACCTACACATCTTCAAACACTAAAGGAGCAATTTCGCACGGCCAATCCACATCTTGTACACATCTTGGGATACTAAGGGGCAATTTAGCCTGGCCTACACACTTCTCACATGCATCTTGGCACACTGAGATGATTTTAGCAAGGCCAAACCACCTAACATGCCCATTTGGGACACTAAAGGGCAATTTAACATGGCCATTCTACCTAAACTACACACCTTGGGACACTTAGGGGCAACTTAGCATGGCCAATCCCCCTCACTTACACATTTTGGGATAGTAACGGACAGTTTAGCATGGCCAATCCACCAAACCTCCACATTTTGGGACACTAAGAGGCAATTTAGCCTGGCCAATTCACCTATCTTACACATCATGGGACACTCAGGGGATTTTAACATGCCCGATTCTCTTCTCATCTACATCTTGGGGGCGCTAAAGGAAATTTAGCCTGGTGAATCCACCACTCGCACACATCTTGGGACACTAAGGGGAGAATTAGCTCGTCCAATCCCCCTAAGTAACATATCTTAGGACACTAGGGGGGAATCCACCTTACCTACATATCTTCAAACAAAAAGGGGTAATTTAACGCGGCCAATCCACATCTCGTACACATCTTGGAACTGTAAGAGGATATTTTGTTTGGCCAATTCAGGGCCTGTAAATATCTTGGGAAACTAAGAGGCAACTTAGCCTGGCCAATCCACCTCTCATACACATCTTGGGACACTAAGGGCCAATCCACCAAACCTCCACATTTTGGGACACTAAGAGGCAATTTAGCATGGCCAATCCACCTCTCATACAAATCTTGGAACACTAAGGGGATTTTAACAAGTCCAATTCTCCACTCATCTACATCTCGGGACGCTGAAGTTAATTTAGCATGGCCAATCAACCTAACCCGCACATCTTTGGACTGTGGGAGGAAACCGCAGCACCCGGAGGAAACCCACGCAGACACAAGGAGAATGTGCAAACTTCACACAGACAGTGACCTGAGCTGGGAATCGAACCTGGGTCACTGGAGCTGTGAAGAATCACTGCTACCCACTGTGCTGCCATGTCGCTGTTGAGTTTGTTGGTATTTTTCCATGTTGTAATTGTTGTTGGATTTGTTGGTGTATTTCAAAGTTGAGGTTGTTTTTGGATTTGTTGGTGTATTTCAATGTTGAGGTTGTTGTTGAATTTGTTGGTGTTTTTCAATGTTGATGTTGTTGGATTTGTTGCTTTGTTTTCAATGTAGAAGTTATTGTTGGAATTGTTAGTGTTTTTCACTGTTATGGCTGTTGTTGAATTCATTGCTGTTTTCAACGTTGAGGTTGTTGTTGGATTTGTTGGTGTTTTTCAATGTTGATGTTGTTGTTGGGTTTGTTGGTGTGTTTAATTTTGAGGTTGTTTTTGGATTTGTTGGTGTTTTTCAATGTTGAGGTTGTTGTTGGATTTGTTGGTGTTTTAATGTTGAGGTTGTTGTTGGGTTTGTTGGTGTTTTTAATTTTGAGGTTGTTGTTGGATTTGTTGGTGTTTTAATGTTGAGGTTGTTTGGTTTTCTCTGGGTGCTCCGGTTTCCTCCCATACCCCAAAAATTTGCTCGTAGGCTGATTGTTGCAACAAATTGTCCCTAAATTAGTCTCCCCTCAATCTTCCCCAATAGGTGTAGACAAAGGTCATGGGTAGAGGAGGGCAGTCATAATGTTAAAATGGCGGCGGAGGCTCGTTGAGCCGAAGGGCCTGTTTCCTGGGCTGTGCTGTTCTTTGTTCTTTGTAACCTCAACATTGAAAAACACCAACAAATCTAACAACAACCTCAACATTGAAAAGCACCAACAAATCCAACAACAACCTCAACACTGAAAAGCACCAACAAATCCAACAACAACCTCAACATTGAAAAACTCCAACAAATGCAACAACAATCTCAATATTGACAAACACCAACAAATCCAATCTAACAACAACCTCAACATTGAAAACATCAACAAATCCACCAACAACCTCAAAATTGAAAAAAACCAACAAATTAAAGAATAACATCAAAATTGAGAAATATCTACAATTTCAACAACTACATCAGCAAAAAACACCAACAAATCCAACAACAACCTGAGAATGAAAAAAAACATTATTTCCAACAACAAACTAAACATTGAAAAACACCAACAAATCCAACAACAACCTCAACATTGAAAAGCACCAACAAATCCAACAACAACCTCAACATTGAAAAGCACCAACAAATCCAACAACAACCTCAACATTGAAAAGCACCAACAAATCCAACAACAACCTCAACATTGAAAAGCACCAACAAATCCAACAACAACCTGAGAATGAAAAAAAACATTATTTCCAACAACAAACTAAACATTGAAAAACACCAACAATTTCGTAGAACCTTGACACACTACAGGGCAACATGTCATGGCCAATCTACCTAACCTCCACATCTTGGGACAGTACGAGGCAATGTGGTTTGGACAACCATCTCAAACAACGATCTCAACATTGAAAAACACCAACAAATCCAACAAAAAACCCAAACTGAACCACCAACAAATCCAACAACAACCTGAGAAAGAAATCAACACCAATATTTCCAACAACCAAAAAATTAAAAACAAAACAAGTTCAACAACAACCACAACATTGAAAAACACCAACAAATCCAACAACTTCAACATTGAAAACACCAACAAATCCAACAACAACCTCAACATTGAAAAGCACCAACAAATCTATCGACAACCTCAACATTGAAAAGCACCAACAAATCCAACAACAACTTCAACATTGAAAAACTCCAACAAATGCAACAACAATCTCAACATTGACAAACACCAACATATCCAATCTAACAACAACCTCAACATTGAAAACATCAACAAATCCAACAACAACCTCAACATTGAAAAACATCAACGAATCAAACAATAACTCAAAATTGAAAAATATCTACAATTTCAACAACTATATCAGCGAAAAACATCAACAAATGCGACAACAACCTGAGAATGACAAAAAAAATTATTTCCAACAACAAACTAAACATTGAAAAACACCAACAATTTTGTACAACCTTGTCACACTACAGGGCAACATGTCATGGCGAATCAACCTAACCTACACATCTTGGGACAGTACGAGGCAATGTGGTTTGGACAACCATCTCAAACAACCATCTCAACATTGAAAAACACCAACAAATCCAACAACAACCCAAACTGAACCACCGACAAATCCAACAACAACCTGAGAAAGAAATAAACACCAATATTTCCAACAACCAAAAAATTAAAAACAAAACAAGTTCAACAACAACCTCGAAATTGAAAAACTCCAACAATTTCAACAACAACCACAACTGCAAACAACACCAACAAATCCAAAAACAACCTCAGTATTGGGAAAAACCCAAAAAATCCAACACCAACCTCAATATTGAAAACAACAACCTCAAAATTAAAAACACCAACAAATCCAACAACAACCTGAGAATGAAAACAAATTCTAACAACCTAAAAATTGAAAAAAAACCCAACAATTTCAACAAGAACCTCAACAGCAAAGAACAGCAACAACCCAACAACAACTTCAACATTGAAAAACACCAACAAATGCAACAACAGCCTCAACAGCAAAGAACAGCAACAACCCAACAACAACTTCAACATTGAAAAACATCAACAAATCCAACAACAACTTGAGAAAGAAATAAACACCAATATTTCCACCAACCAAAAAATTAAATACAAAACAAGTTCAGCAACAATCTCAGATTTGAAAACCATCAACAATTTCAACAACAACCTCAACTGCAAAAAAAACCCAGCAATCCAACAACAACCTCAAAATTGAAAAACATGAACAAGACCCAGACACAGAGACACAGAGACTCAGAGACAGAGAGACGCATCGACACAGCGACTCAGAGACACAGGGACACAGAGATTCAAAGAATCAGGGACACAGAGACACAGGGACTCGGAGACACAAAGTTTCTGAGACAAGGAGACACAGAGACACCGAGACACAGAGACTCAGAGACTCAGAAACACAGAGACACAGAGACCCAATGACACAGAGACACTGAGACGAGAGACTCTGAGACCCAGAGACGCAGAGACGCAGTGAGACGCAGAGACAAAGAGACCCAGAGACTCTGACGCACAGACTCTGAGACGCAGAGACCCTGAGACGCAGAGACGCAAAAACCCTGAGTCCCAGAGACACTGAGTCCCAGAGACACTGAGTCCCAGAGACACTGAGACACAGAGACACTGAGAACCAAAGACACTGAGGCGCAGAGACACTGAGACCCTGAGACGCATAGACGCAGAGACACTGAGACGCAGAGACGCAGGGACACTGAGACGAGGAGACGCAGAGATGCAGAGACCCTGAGAACCAGAGACCCTGAGAACCAGAGACCCTGAGAACCAGAGACACTGAGAACCAGAGACACTGAGAACCAGAGATGCAGAGACACTGAGACCCAGAGACACTGAGACCCAGAGACACTGAGACCCAGAGACGCAGAGGCACTGAGACCCAGAAATGCAGAGACACTGAGACGCAGAGGCACTGAGACGCTGAGACGCAGAGACGCAGGGACACTGAGACGCTGAGACGCAGAGAACCAGAGACGCAGAGACACAGAGATGCAGAGACACTGAGACGCAGAAACACTGAGAACCAGAGACACTGAGAACCAGAGACACTGAGAACCAGAGACACTGAGAACCAGAGACACTGAGAACCGGAGATGCAGAGACACTGAGACGCAGAGACACTGAGACCCAGAGACGCAGAGGCACTGAGACCCAGAAATGCAGAGACACTGAGACGCAGAGGCACTGAGACGCTGAGACGCAGAGACACTGAGACGCAGAGATGCAGAGACCCTGAGACGCAGAGACACTGAGAACCAGAGACGCAGAGACACAGAGATGCAGAGACACTGAGACGCAGAGGCGCTGAGACCCAGAGACACAGAGACACTGAGACGCAGAGACGCAGAGACTCTGATGCGCTGAGACGCTGTGACCCAGAGACAGAGAGAGACGCAGAGAAGCAGAGACCCTGAGGCGCAGAGACGCAGAGAACCTGAGACCAGAGACGCAGAGACACTGAGAGCCAGAGACACTGAGATGCAGAGACTCTGAGACGCCGAGACTCTGAGACGCAGAGAGCCTGAGACACAGAGACACTGAGACCCAGAGGCGCAGAGATGCAGAGACACTGAGACCCAGCGATGCAGGGACACTGAGACCCAGAGATGCAGAGACGCAGAGACCCTGAGACGCAGAGTCACTGAGACCCAGAGGCGCAGAGACGCAGCGACACTGAGAACCAGAGACGCAGAGACTCTGGGACGCAGAGACCCTGCGACGTAGAGACACTGAGACCCAGAGATGCAGAGACGCAGAGACAAAGAGACGCAGAGACGCGGAGACGTAGAGACGCAGAGTCGCGGAGACGCAGAGACACTCAGAACCAGAGACGCAGGGACACTGAGACGCAGAGACTCAGAGACGCAGAGACACAGAGACACTGAACGCAGAGACTCTGAGGCGCAGAGACGCAGAGGCACTGAGACCCAGAGACTCTGAGATGCAGAGACTCTGAGAAGCCGAGACGCAGAGACGCTGAGACCCAGAGACCCTGAGACGCCGAGACACTGAGTCCCAGAGACGCAGAGACGCAGAGACACTGAGACGAAGAGACCCTGAGGCGCAGAGACCCTGAGACTCTGAGAAACCGAGACACAGAGACTCTGAGTCGCAGAGACTCTGTCTGCCTCTCTCTGTCTTTGTCTCTCTATCTCTCTCTCTCTCTCTGCCTCTCAGTCTGCCTCTCTCTCTGTCTCTGTCTCTCTCTCTCTATCTCTCTCTCCCACTCTGTCTATCTCTCTCTCACTCTGTCTCTCTCTCTCTGTCTCTCCCTCTCACTATCTCTGCCTCTCTGTCTCCCTCTTTCTCACTCCCTCTGTCTCCCTCTCTCTCTGACTCTCTCTCTCTCTGTTTCTCTCTCTATCTCTGTCAGTCCCTCTGTCTCTCTCTCTCTCTCTGTCTCACTCCCCCTCTGTCTGTCTCTCTCACCCTCTGTTCTCTCCCTCTTCTCTCTGTCGCTGACTCTCTCTCTCTCTCTCTCCCTCACTCTCTCTCTGTCTCACTCTCTCCCTGTCTCTGTCTCTCTCTCTCTGACTCTCTCTCTGTCTCCCTCTCTCTGTCTCTCTCTCTCAATCTCTCCTCCCTGTCTCTCTCTCTCTCTCTCTGTCTCTTTTTCTCTCTTTCTCTGTCTCTTACACTCTCTCACGCTCTCTCTCTCTCTCACTCTGTCCACTCCCTCTCTCTGTCTGTCTCTATGTCAGTCTTTCTCCTTGTCTGTCTCTCTCTCTCTCTGTCACTCTCTTTGCCTCTCTCTCTCTCTGTCTCTCCCTCCCTCTCTTCCCCTCTCTGAGTCTCTCTCTCTCTGTCTCTCCCTCTCTCTCTCCCCCTCTCTGAGTCTCTCACTCTCTGTCTCTGTCTCTCTGTCACTCTCTCTCCTTGTCTCTGTCTCTCACTCTCTTGTCTCTCCCTGTCTCTCTGTCTCTATCTCTCTCTCTCACTCTGTCTCTCTCTCTCTGTCCCTCGCTCTATCACTCTCATCCATCTCTCTCCCTCTGTCTCTCACTCTCTGTCTCTCTCTGTCTCTGTCTCTCTGCCTGCCTCTCTCTGCCTCTCACTCTGCCTCTCTCTCTGTCTCTGTCTGTCTGTCTCTCTCTCTCCCCCACTCTGTCTATCTCTCTCACTCTCTCTGTCTCACTGTCTCTCTCTCCCTCCCTCTGCTCTGCCTGTCTCTCTTTCTCTCTCTCTCTCTCCTTCTCACTATCTCTGCTTCTCTGTCTCCCTCTTTCTCTCTCCCTCTGTCTCCCTCTCTCTCTGACTCTCTCTCTCTCTCTTTCTCTCTCTATCTCTGTCTCTCCCTCTGTCTCTCTCTCTCTCTCTGTCTCACTCCCCCTCTGTCTCTCTCTCTCTCTCTGTCTCACTCCCCCTCTGTCTCTCTCTCTCTCCCGCTGTTCTCTCTCTCTGTCTCTCTCCCTCCCTCACTCTCTACCTGTGTCTCTCTCTCTCTGTCTCTCTCTCTCTGTCTGTCTCTCTCTCTCTCAATCTCTCCTCCCTGTCTCTCTCTCTCACTGTCCCTGTCTCTCTCTTTCTCTGTCTCTCACTCTCTCACTCTGTCCACTCCCTCTCTCTCTGTCTGTCTCTATGTCACTCTCTCTCCTTGTCTCTATCTCTCCCTCTCTCTCACTCTCTCTCTCACTCTCTTTCTCTCACTCTCTCTCACTCTCTCTATCTCCCTCTCTCTGACTCTCTCTGTCTCTCTCTCTCTGTCACTCTCTCTGTCTCTCTCCCTCACTCTCTGTCTCTCACTCTGTCTCTCTCTCACTCTCTGCTTCTCTCTCTCTCACTCCCTGACTCTGTCTCTCTCTCTCTGTCTCTCACTCTCTGTCTGTCTCTTTCACACTCTCTGTCTCTGCCTCTCTGACTCTGTTTCTCCCTCGCTCTCACTCTCTGTCTCTCTCTCTCTCTCACTCACTCTCTCTCTCTCTCTCTGTCTCTCTCTCTCGTCTCTGTCTGTCTGTCTCTCTCTCTCGGTCTCTCTCTCTACCCCCCATCACTATCAGTGTCCCTCGTTCTGTCTGTCTCTGTCTCTCTCTCTCTCTCTCTGCCTTCTCTCTCTCTCCCTTTCTGTCTCTCTCTCTCTCTATCTATCTCTCTCTGTCTCTCTCACTGTCTCTCCCTCTCTATCTCTCTCTGTCTCTCTCACTGTCTCTGTCTCTCCCTCTGTCTCCTCTCTCAGTCTGTCTTTCTCTCTGTCTCTGTCTCTGTCTCTCTGTTTTCCCCTCTCTCTCCCTCTGTCTCTCTCTCTCCCTCGCTCTGTCTCTCCCTCTGTTAATCTCTCACTCTCTCTATCTCTGTCTCTCAGTCTGTCTGTCTCTCTCCCTCTGTCTCCCTCTCTCTCTGACTAAGTGTGTCTCTCTGTTTTTCTCTCACTCTCTCTCTGTCACTCTCTCTCTGTCTCTTTCTCCCTCTCTCTCCCTCTGTTCTCTCTCTCGCTGTCTCTCTATCTGTCCATCTCTCTCTCTCTGACCCCCCCCACCTTTCTCTATCTCTCTCTGTCTCTCTCTCTCCCTCTGTCTGTCTCTCTGTCTGTCTGTCAGTCTCTCTCTCTCTGTCCCTCTCACTCCCTGTCTCTCCCTCCCTGTCTGTCTCTCTCTCCGTCTGGCTCTCTGTCTCTCAGTCTGTCTCTCTCGTTTTCCCTCTCTCTGTCTCTCTGCTTCTTTCTCTATCTCTCTCTCTGTCTCTCTCTCTCTGTCTCTCTCTCTCTCCCTGTCTGTCTCTCCCTCTCACTTGTGTCTCTCTCTCTCCCTCTGTCTTTCTCTCTGTCTCTCTCTCTCTCTCTGTCACTCTGTTTTCCCTTCTCTTTCTCCTTCTGTCTCTCTCTCTCCCTCTGTCTTTCCCTCTGTGTCTCTCTCTCTCAGTCTGTCTTTCTTTTTGTCTCTGTCTCTGTCTCTCTCTCCCTCTGTCTCTCTTTCCCTCACTCTGTCTCTCCCTCTGTTAATCTCTCACTCTCTCTATCTCTGTCTCTCAGTCAATCTGTCTGTCTGTCTCTCTCTGTCTCTCTCCCTCTCTGTCTCTCCCTCTCTCCGTCTGGCTCTCTGTCTCTCAGTCTGTCTCTCTCGTTTTCCCTCTCTCTGTCTCTCTGCTTCTCTCTCTATCTCACTCTCTGTCTCTCTCTCTCTCTGTCTCTCTCTCTCCCTGTCTGACTCTCCCTCTCTCTCGTGTCTCTCTCTCTCCCTCTGTCTTTCTCACTGTCTCTCACTCTCTCTCTCTCTCCCTCTGTCTCTCTCTCTCTCAGTCTGTCTTTCTCTCTGTCTCTCTCTCTCTCTGTCACTCTGTTTTCCCTTCTCTCTCTCCTTCTGTCTCCCTCTCTCTCTGACTCTCTGTCTCTCTCTGTTTCTCTCTTTCTCTCTCTGTCTCTCTCCCTCTCTGTCTATGTGTCTCTCTCCCTCTGTTCTCTCTCTCTCTCTCTGTCTGTCTGTCTCTCTCTCTGTCTGTTTCTCTCTCTGTCTCTCTCTCCCTCACTCTGCCTGTCTCTCACTCTCTCTGTCTCTGTCTCTCTCTGTCGTCTCTCTCTCTTTCTCTCACTCTGTATGTCTCTCACCTCTGTCTCTGTCTCTGTGTCTCTCTCTCACTCACTCTCTCTCTCTCTCATTGTCTCTCTCTCTCTCCCTCTGTCACTCTCTCTGTCTCTCTGTCTGTCTCTCTCTTTTCCCCCTCTGCCTCTCGATCTGTCTCTCACTCTCTCTCTCAATCTCTGTCTCTCATTCTCTCTCTCTGTCTCGCTTTCCCTGTCTCTCACTCTGTATCTCTCTCATTCTGTCTCTCTCTCACGCTGTCTCCCTCTTTCTCTGTCTCTCTCTCTTACTCTCTCTGTCTCTCTGTATCTCTCTGTCTATCTCTGTCTTTCTCTCTCTGTCTCTCTCTCTCTCTCTCCCTCTATCTCTCTCCTCTCTGTCTCTCTCTCTCTCACTGTGTCTGTCTCTGTCTCTGACTCTCTCTGTCTCTCTTTCTCTCTCTGTCTCTCTCTCTCTATCTATCCCTCTCTGTCTCTCACTCACCCTCTGTCTCTCTCAATGTCTCTCTCTCTCTCGACCTCTCTGTCTCTCTCTCTCCCTCTGTCTCTCTCTCTCAGTCTGTCTTTCTCTCTGTCTCTCACTCTGCCACTGTGTTTTCCCCTCTCTCTCTCCCTCTGTCTCTCTCTCTCCCTCACTCTGTCTCTCTCTCTGTAAATCTCTCACTCTCTCTATCTCTGTCTCTAACTCTCTCTCTCTCTATCTCCCTCTCTGTCTCTCTCTCTCTCCCTCTGTTGTCTCTCTCGCTGTTTCTCTCTCACTCTGTGTCTCTCCCTGTCTCTCTCTCTCTCCCTCTGTCTCTCCCTCTGTCTCTCCCTCTGTCTCTCTCTCTCTGTCTCTCTCTCTCTGTCTGTCTCTCTCTCTCTGTCTCTCTCTCTCGCTCTGTCTCTCAAGCTGTCTCTGTCTCTCTCTCTGTCTCTCTCTCTCTCTGTCTGTCTGTCTCTCTCTCTGTCTCTCTCTCTCTCACTCTGTCTCTCTCTCTTACTCTCCCTCTCTCACTGTCCCTCTCTCTCTCTCCTTCTGTCACTCTCTCTGTCTCTCTGTCTGTCTCTCTCTTTCTCCCCCTCTGTCTCTCGCTCTATCTCTCACTCTCTCTCTCTGTCTCGCCTTCTCTGTCTCTCACTCTGTATCTCTCTCACTCTGTCTGTCTCTCTCTCTCTCAGTCTCTCTCTCTGGCTATCTCTGTCTCTCTGTATCTCACTGTCTGTCTCTGTCTCTCTCTCCCTCTCTCTCCCTCTGTCTCTCTGTGTCTCTCTCTCTATCTCTCTCCTCTCTGTCTCTCTATCTCTCTCTGTCTCTGTCTCTATCTCTGTCTCTCTCTCTCTATCTCTATCCCTCTGGGTCTGTCTCTTTCCATCCGTCTCTCGCAATGTCACTCTCTCTCTCTTCCTCTC